>NC_069735.1:17195953-17495953 GCF_027358585.1 Pangasianodon hypophthalmus | reverse complement strand
ACTCTTTTCTACACTAATCTAAAAAGATTAACTTGTACCAGAATGATGGGAAGAGAAAAGTATGGTGAAAGAAAGGAACACCTCATGATCCAAAGTATACCACATCATGTGTCAAACATGGTGGAGGCAGTGTTATGGCATGGGCATGTATGGCAATGGAATAGGCATTTTAACGGGCTCACTGGTGTTTATTGATGATGTGCCTGCTGACAGAAGTAGCAAGATGAATTCCGAGGTGTATAGGGCTATACTCTCTGCTCACATTCAGCCAAATGCTACAAAACTGATAGGATGCCGCTTCACAGTGCAGGTGGATAATGACCCTAAACATACTGCGAAAGCAACTCAAGACTTTTTGAAGGCAAAGAAATGGAATATTCTTCAATGGCCAAGTCAGTCGCCTGATCTCAACCCAACGAAGACAAGACTGAAGGCAGAAAGATCCACAAACAAGCAGCAACTGAAGGGGGCTGCAGTGAAGGCCTGGCAAAGCATCTCCAGGGAGGAAACTCAGAATTTGAGTTTTGAGAACATGGGCTCCAGACTTCAAGCAATCATAGACTGCAAAAGATTTTCATCCAAGTATTAAAATTATGGTTATATTTACTATTATGTCACTTTGTCCAAATACCTTTGAGCCCCTGAAAACGAGGTACTTTGTTGAAAATGGCTGTAATTCCTAAATGGTAAATGCCATTTTTTTGTGGAACCTCTTAAAATAAAGCTGAAAGTCTACACTTATTATTATTTCAAATCCATTGTGGTGGTGTATAAAGGCAAAATCACAAAAATTCTGTCATTGTCCAAATACTTCCGGACCTGACTGTGTATATATATATATTAAGTAACAACAGATAATTATCACAGCATCCATCAGAAGACTTTCATTAGCTGAGGAATTATTTATTTTTATAATTGATTGATTAATTCTCTATAACAGCAGCTCTGACAGTAGTGCAGCTGCAAATCACAGATTTTAATGCGCTAGTTCTAATACATTATCACTTCTATAGTAACAGCTCATTCACAGGGACTTCTACGGTGAATGCTCCACATAAACAGATTAAGCAAATCACTAAAATCGTTGACAAGGAGAAGTTTTGTAAGGAGACATTTACTTCTGTAAGGAGACATTTACTTAATGGAAGGAGTCTCCAGTATCAGAGCTTTGTAACGGTAAGAGGTAAAGCTGTAACATTATGTTTTCTGACATCTTCAGGACAGATGAGTTTATGCTTTACATTACACAGATTAAACAGAAAAAAAGTATGATGTGTCATTTGTTGAGAAAAAATTTACTTATTGGCAAATTATTGTGGTATAAAAGGAATAAACAGTGGTCACGTGCTGTTATAAGAAAAGAATCAACTTCAGGGTGGTAACAGTAACTCCACTTCATCACACCACCCCATCACTCAGTATTTTACACCACACACACACACTGTTTACTTTCTTCTTACATAATAATCATATAATATTCTCTGAATATGAGGACTGCTCTTTTTAACTATTTATAGAGCTTTTAAATTAATCACAATAATTAAACATTCACAAGCCACGAAAGAAAACCTGTACATGTATTCACTGTTACCAAATCTACTCAGAGAAGCTCACACATGCTTAAAACATTGCTTACTTGTCATGCACTAATCTGCATAGTCATAGAATTGTCATTATTTGTATATCAGAATCTGAGAATTGAAGGAGAAATGTTCTGGAAAGATGTCTAAAGTAGAATAGTACACAAAAATCACTTATATTTTACAAACCAGGATGCTTTAAAACAAAAAGATGCAGTGCTATCAGTTAAGATAAAGAATTGGGTAAAAAGAGAATAATTATGTAGATTTATTACTTGTGCATGAGGCTAAGTAAATATTTCGAGTTTAAAGAGTGCATGCACTCGTGGGACAAACAGCAGTGATGATTGATTCGTGGTCTCGCTGATTCATAAGTTTCAATATTGTCACCAATAAACTCAATTAAACAGCAGAAGATTTCATCAGAAACTAAGAATGGAAAGAGCAGGTATATAGAAGACAAACTGAACATGAAACTCTAGCTGTATGAAACACATTTGATAAATGAATAGAGCTACATGTATTGGCCCTGATGGCCTTTCACACTACATCACCACAGTACCACCTACAGCCACAGCTACATAATCAGCCTTTCTCCTCTCTGCTCCTGGAGTACTCCTGCTCTACTAATGTCAGTGTTTTCCCTTTTCCCAACACACCTGATTCAACTCATCAGATAATTAACAAAGCAGACGTGAGTGTGTTAAAGCAGGAAAATGCTATATAAGATAACATTACTCCTGTAGCAGGACTCAGAAACATGACAATAGGTGTGGGCCACATGACCAAAATATCAAATCACACTTCATACCATACATGAAGACATTTTCAGGGTACACAATATGTATCACTATATAAACACTTGCTAAGGAACTGTCAACAAAAAACACCAAAAAACAATGGAACTGCTGCTACACTTACTATGGCCTGTCAGTCAGTCTGTGCGTTACCATGGCAACATGCAGCCTTGGCTTCTTTGGGATCTATTTCTATCGACGGAGCAAAAATAACCAAAATATTTGGCCATATTGTGTCTGACATGTCAGTTACTTGATATTAATTTCTTATTAATAGAATTGTCACACTTGCAATCGTGCTGTTTATCTGTGGCCTCGTGCCTACGGCCGCATCACAGCCACACCCATATTCAGTATAACAGCATTCTTGCTCATGTCATATTGCTTAATTAACTTTAAAAATAATTATTTATCATAAAAAAATAAGGAAACATAAAAAATATTAGCAAAAAATTGCAACATTTTGCCATTTTAAATATTCAATACAAATATTTTAATATTGAGTTTGAAATTGTTATAAAAAATACACAAAAAGCCACAATTATCTCAGACACAATTTATCATGAAATCAGTATTATATCCATAATTCCCAGCACAGATAAGCGAAAAAAAAAAAAGTTACCAAAAGTCATGTAGCTCCCAATTTAACAACACCAACTACAACCGCACTGAAAAAAACCAACACTGAGCCTCTCTATGTTCAGGAAATGTACATATACTGAGGAAATTTTGTAAAATATTAAACGTTAATGTTTTCTTACTGTGCCTTCTCGACCTTCATGTCCAGCAACCAAACTACGACTAAAGAAAAGCATGAGAGAAAGAGTGTGTGGTTAAGAGCTGTTGCTGATGTGTGTGAAAACACGCCTTATTGTTTCCTCTTTATTGCTGATTCAGTCCCTACTTCAGAATAGGAGAAAATATTCAGACAAAGAAAAATAAGAGATACACATTTTTAATGAATCTAAAAGAAAATGCTCTACATGCTCCCTAAATATATTTTTAAGAAAGCCTAAGAGACTAGCACTGAAGCAGAGAGTTTTCGCCTCGAGTAGGATGAAGTCATTTTTGGGAAATGTGCTGCGTGCTTGTGCATTTATTAATAAAAGTGATGTATTTCAAAATTAATTACATCAGACTTTTTTAAAAATTATTATTAAATAAGCCAAAAAAAAACTTTACTAGTATTTTCAAACATGTGTCACTGCATCAGCAAGACTGTCTTTGCACCAGAGTAAAAACTGTGAATGCGTTGTGTACAGTACATTTTAACACATCAGTCCAATGTGTGAACAAATGAAACCATTGCCATGCCAACTGAGGAAGTGAAACAACACCCCAAACCACAAAACACACACTACACAATGTTTAAAACTGTCTGTTTTATTTTTAAAATGAGTAATTTATAGGTATTATGGGTATTTATCTAATTGTGTGGTATATTTTATCTTATTATGAGACTTTCTATCCTCCCTAATGTGATACAACAAGCATTAGGTATTTTTATCATCTATATCTAAATTACGAAGTAAGCCAATGCCCTTTATAAATAAACAGCTCAGCTCATTGCTTGAAAATGATCTAATGCTGGTGCTAATCTTTGCTAATGCTAATCTTTGCTAATGCACACTCTAGTTAAAATGTACTCTAGGGGCCTCCGTACATCCTGGGGCAGATCTCTGTGAACATGGGCAGGAATGGGGTCAGCTCAGGGGGCAAAAAAAACAAAAAAATCATTCAAATGTTGATCCCAGCTACTTAACCTTTAGACTCTGGACTAATGCAGCTTTAACAGGAAGTGTTGGTGTTGAATTGTCCTGTAGTGCTCTGCCACAAGGGGCAGTCATGAGCAGTTACTTTTCTAAACACTAATCTCACATTTCAATCCAGTCTTCAATGCCTCCCTTCATCACTCTGAAGTTTATATTGTAATACTGTAATACTGAATATTGTATCAGTAAAAGGTTAGAATGTTGTGACAAGAAAAAGCTCCCAATTCCTGAGAAGACAGATTTTTATTTAATAGTGATTGAATGTATTATGAAATGAAAGTTTCTGTTTGTGTAAGCAGAACTCAGAATAAATGTGTGTAAAGCAGCTCTTTCCACATGACTGAGTGAAATGAACTCAACAGCTCCTCCTTCAGGCCAAAGGAGTCACAGCAGGAGATGGTCATAGAGAGAAACACAATTAACCCAGTGTTAATTATGGTTTTACAGGACTGTAAAGACTGATACACACCGGCATGATGAAGTAAAAAAGAAAAGTAAATAAATACATAAATAAAGATGGTCATTTATCACACACACTTCAAGTGAATGACCTCATTTAAAGACACACTGCATCTTAATGCACCAGTGTATACATGATAAACACTATATATTTATGTATTTGACTGCATCCTGTAAGACTTATTGAACATGAGGCTTCTTTTTTAATATACTGAGATACAAATGTAACCAGGTAGTATTTGGATATATAACCCCGAAAAGAAAAAAAGTGTACTTCCCCTTTAAGAGAGCGGCCGCTGAATATGACGCGTTAAGAGTGCGATCTAGAGACAGACGGCTTAAGCAGTGCATGAGAGACGGATCCGATAGTGTATCATCCTGAGTTAAATCCATTGTCTACGTGAGTAAATGTGATGATAATCATTTAATCTGGCGTAATAGGCTGTGTTTATTTCATCCTGTGTATGTAACATGTGTATTTTATGGTTAGGGTTCGGGATGATCGCAGATTGTACGTCGTTGCACGTGAGTGTTATGAGTTCTCGGTAAAACAGAATTCGGTGACTGGCCAATGTAATGTTTATGTGCATAAGTTCATGTGCATGTTATATTTGATTTTTGTGTAATAGTATTGGAATGGACGTGAGGAAAATGCTGACGGTGGGTTCTGTGTTTATGTGTAGGGTGCCACTACCGTGTTTGTGTGATTCTAAAGAGTATTGTTTCACCCTAAAAGTGTGCCCTAACATTGGTAATAATTCAAAGTTCGGAAGAATTGACACTTTATTTTAGTTAGCTGTAATGTTCGTAGGAATATTTGTGTGAAATCTGAGTTTGAAGATTATACTCTATTATAGTGGTGAATTTGAGTATTGCTATCTTTGAATGTAATTTCAGTGATACTGAATTATCACCTGTAATTTGTTTAACTATTCATTTGAAATCATTTAAAATCACAACAAAAGAAATCTAAACAACTGATTGAGTTAGAATAAAATATGCAAATATAAAACGTGATTCAGTGTCAGTTGATTTATTTTGTTAACTGGCAACACAATTAAAGAAATAAAACAGAAAACACAAAATAGTCATAAAATAACAGAGATAAACTAGTAAATGTAATATTTCCGATAAAATATACTAAGGCTTGTGATTAAATATTTAAAAATGCTACTATATATGTAATAATTCACCATCATTATGTTTATCATAAATATATTGCAAAATATAAATGAAACATATAAATGAGCAAACGCATTTATTATCATGTAGCATGTTGCAGGTAACTGTCGTCGCTATTCCGTCATGTTGGTGGCTTTCCCAGACTTTGTAAGGAAGGAATTTTTTTAAACTGGCCCTTTATGAATTTTAGTTGAATACTAAAGCTTTAGAAGAAAGCTCTTTGGATTAAAGATCATCTCAAGAATTTTAAAGACCAATAAAATTCTAGAGAGGATCTTTAATCCAAATAGCTTTCTTCTATTATAAAATGGGGTACTTTCTGATTAAGTCGACAACATTGTCATGCTGGTTGTCTGGTAGATAAGAAAGGCATGACTCGAAAGTAGTCAGGACAGCAGAATTTGGCAATTTCCCACAAGAGATTTCAGCATTTTTATCTTCCAATCCGTCTACTTCAGGGGTATATGGACGATCAACTACATTAACCACTGATACTGGTTCAACAGGAACAACTGGTTTAATCATATCCCTTGAGATATAAGTCTTTAACATTTTTATGTGACACACTCAGCTTTTACGATGTCGATCAGGGATACGGATGGCATAATCAGTGTCACTTAGCTTTTTCTCAATCACATATGGACCAGAAAATCTTCCCTGCATGGCTGAAAACTCGAAAAAACTTGAAAACTGCTCACAATACATTTCTTATGTTAGCACCAACGCAGCATCACCTGCGCCCAATACGTTTCTGGTCATAACGGGTCTTGATCTTAGATTGAGCTTCAGAAAGATGGGCTTTAGCAATATCCCAAGCCTTGTGAAGTTGCTGACCAAAAGACCTACTAATCTTAGATAGACACACTTTTTATATGCAAACCCAAATCTATTCCTTTTTATTGATTCAACTCTCTAATCAGTCACTCAAACCTTTATATTCAACTTTCATTTTCTAATGCATTCATGCGGCTTCAGAATAAACTCAGGACATCACTGTAGAATTGTAAGACATTTTTTTCCCCCATCACATCAACCTAAACTCACTCAACTATCAAATCCTCCTCTAGAGGGTAGTGTAGCTCTGCTGTGTGTGGAACGGAGCAGTGGACATCTTTAACTCCAGCTGTTACACTCCATAAAAATAAAACAAGCAGCTGCATATTCACAAACAACAGCAACCTGTGAGCTCTTATGTTGACGTGCAGTGAAGAGTGATGAGTGAACTGCGTTTGTCTGATCATATAACATTCTCGATCAGATTTACAGAATGGTATGAAATGCTTCATGTGATTTACGCTGATGATGTTGTTAGACTCCTCTCCATGTGGTGTTCAGTCAGAAGAATACGTGTTATCTTTCTTACTAATCCTTTTTTTTAGCACATATATTTCTAATGGTTTTTATCTTTCAATATTTCTTTGTTGTGTTTTGCCCAAATCCATTTCTTTATCTGTGCTGGTGCTCTGTACACAGTTCAAATCACTGGAATCACCTGATTTATGATCTATAGCCCAGAAACCCCACAGCAGCCTGCAGCTGGACGCACTACAATAACAGATGCACTTCATCATTCTGACCACCAGGTGTCACTATCACACACTGAGGTGAACATATTTGCGTAATGAACTCTTTATCGATACATTTGGCTGCCATCACTAGTTACTGCACTTTTTATAAAGTGAAATTTCAAGCATTTTTTCATCACTTTACAGTAAATATTCAGAAGGTGTTGATTAATTTTCTATAACAGCAGCTCTGTTAATAGTAGTAGTAGTAGTAGTAGTAATGACTTGTATGATGCTCCAGTAGCACCCTGAGGTTGATTATTTTCCTAACAAAAGTTAGCCAACAATGACTATTTTTGAGTTTGGGCGTATATGTGTGTGTGTGTGTGTGTGTGTGTGTGTGTGTGTGTTTGTGTGTTGTAGTTAATAGAAATAAAATAAGTATTCAGCAGTTCAATGGTTGAGCAGGAAAAAGTGAAAGACTGAATATATTACAGTTTCTAGTTTTAGATTTAGTCTTATTTTAATCCATCTTGGCTCAACATCTTACCGTCCAGAGCTGTGAAGATGACCTCAGTGTACACATCACTACTCACTCTGTCCTCTGCACACTAGTTATTATAATAAACAATTATGAGCTACACAAAGATGAAAATTAGAATCGCTGAAGATGAACAACTGACAACGTGTGGTTTGGTTTAAGGAAGTGAAGATGCCCTACTTTTACATTGGGTTAATCAAGTGAAACAACAGAGCCCCCCTTTCTCAAGAAATATTAACGTAGGGGATAAGTCAGATGATTCAGGGCCATATTTAATTATATTTATATTTATATACTTATATTTAATTGGCCACAGCAGACACCCATGCTCTGTTTGTACAGATGAAGAAATGAAAGTTTTATCTAGCAACATCAAATGTCACTGCAGCCCAAATTCACACTTATGGTGTTTGGATGTTGGACGTAGTTAAGGAGGCAAAGTAAGAAAATATAGTCCAATATATTTTAGGTAATAAATGCACTCACAAGACTAATATCTACATTTCCTGAACATGGAAAGTCTCAGTGTAGTTTTTTAAAGCAGTAAAGTTTGTGTTGCTGACTTTCAGAAGCGTTTAATGGTCACCTCTCAGTGCTGTGAGATATAGATATAGAATATTGACTTTATGACAAATAATGGCTGAGATAATTGTGGTAATGTCAGTATTTTTGTAACACATTTAATCTCTGATTGGAGGCAGAAGATTAAATGTTAAAATATTTGTATTAATATGTAAAATTGTAAATGATAAATAAAATGAACTTTTTTTTTTTTTTTTGATATTTTGCAGTTTGTCATAAAACTGTTTATATTTTGATACTTATCTTGTACCCTAATATGTCTACAAGTATCATGATATTTTTTTAGATATTTTGGACCTACTTCCTCATGCTGTGATTCTGAGTCCTGCTACAGGAGTAATCTTGTCTTGTCTCATATAATGTTTTTGTCTTATATAGCGTTTTCCTGCTTTAAGACACTCACCTCTGCTTTGTTAATTATCTGTTGAGTTCAATCAGGTGTGTTGGGAAAAGCGAAAACACTGACATTTGCAGGAATTTACAGGAGGCATCGGAATGGAGGAGGAGGACCTGGTCTCCAGGCTGGAACTCTCGAGGTTGTGCGGGACGATTGGAGGTCCTCCTCTGTTCTTGCTGGGAAGCCTCCATATGCTCCCGGACAATGGGAATCACCCGGTCGATCTGTTCTTGCATCTCCTGAACGTAAACGTGGAGGGAGCACTAGGGGAAGGGTTGCTTTTGCCATGCCTCCCGGGCCACGTCCAGCAGTCCTCGAGGTCGCCGTGTGAAGAGGAGCTCAAAGGGGGTGAACCCGGTGGACGCCTGTAGGGTCTGTCGGACAGCAAAGAGGTCAGAGGGGAGGAGAAGGTCCCAGTTCCTCTTCTTCTCGTCAACCATTCTCCGGAGCATCCTCTTCAATGTTTAGTTGAAATGTTCCAACAGCTTATTTGTCTGGGGGTGGTCGACGGACGTCCTCAGGTGCTTCATCTGCAACAGCCACAGATCCGCCATTAGTTTTGATATAAAGGGCACACCTTGGTCGGTGAGGATGTCCTTTGGGATTCCAACCTGGCTGAATAGGAGCAGGAGCTCACAGACGATGTCCCGGGAGGTGGCCTTCTGTAGTGGAACTGCCTCAGGGTATCGAGTGGCATAGTCCACGATGACCAGTATGTATTTGTGGTCCCAGGCAGACTTCGGCATCAGCCCTACGAGGACCATGCCTATCCTCTCGAAGGGGACGCCGATAATGGGGAGAGGGATCGGGGCACGGGAGCAAGCTTGTAGGGGGAGGTCCTTTGACACTGGGGGCACTGCTGGCAGAACACACGGACCTCAGCTTCCATCCTAGGCCAGAGAAAGTAATCCTTCAGTTTGAGTCTGAGGTCTGAGTGGGCCAGGTGCATGAGGGCTTCGGTTCGGCTGAGGGGGACCACAAGCAGCTCGCACGGCTGGCCTTGCCGCTCTGTCTTGTAGTACAGGAGGCCCCCATGAACCAGGGAGTGGGCAGCTGGGAGTCACTGCTCGGGATTCTGAAGGACCTCCTCGATGACTTGCACCTGGCCCCAACAGTTCTTCAGTCTGGCGTAGTACATCTGCTCCCGGCCGAAATTCTCCTTCTGGGTCACCTGGGAAAACACAGAAGTGACAGGGTTAGTAGGGAAGCAGGTCTCACCTGCTGAGTTTGCCTCGGAGTCTCCTTCGATCTGGGCCAAACAGGCCCGCCGGACTCGTGGCCACGTTGCTCTGGTTCTTTGCCTCCTTGGTGATCTGGGGGCCTTGGCAGTGGAGAATCCAGGCCAGTCTCATCCCAGGACCCAGGGCACGGGGAGTTCTGGGATGAGGCCTTCGAGGAGCGGTCGTTCCCTGGTTTCAGGTCTCATGCTGACTCGGTTTGCTGGTACCTCGTGGATGTCCCCGTGCACACAGGTGACTGTCAGGGAGCCATTGGCCTTGGGGTTGGACGGGAGGGAACGCAGGGCCAGGGTGATGGTGCTCTCTGAGTCTAGGTGGGCCTGCTGTTGACTTCGACAGGGATAGTAGGGAGGCTGGGAGGGGTGACTGTGGAGGGTGCATCCAGCGAGCCAGGGCTTGTTAGCATGTCGGGGGCAGCGGGTCCGGTGTGGTGGGTATGGACTCGTCCCTGCTGGTTCCTTAGGCAGAGTGATTTTGGCTCGGTCTCTTATCCCCTTGGGAGTGCTGTTCAAGGCGTCTCATCTGCGAAGGCTGGGAGTACTCTCATCGCTCACCCCTGCCAATATCCAGGGTGGCCACCGCTTGTTCCAGTGTCTCCATCATCTCCCGGGGGTTGCGGGCACCCCTCAGGCCTACAGCTTTCCGCTCTTCGGGCGGGAGAGCCCTCGGGAACTGGTCCATGGCCACCCTCTCGATGACCTTGGCAGCAGAGAGAGTCTCCGGCTGTAGCCACCAACGGGCGGTGCAGAGGAGCATGTCCATTTGGCCGCGAGGGGTGGCTTTTGGGTTATAATTCCACCGGTGGAACTCTGCCGCCGCACTGGTGGGAGAGAGGCCACAGCATAGGAGGATCTCCTTCTTCACCATGTCATACTGTGTGGCATGTTGTCGCGGGAAAGTGCGTGGTAGGCCAGCTGGGCCTCCCCCATGAGGAAGAGCAACTCGGTCATACGTGCTTAGGTAAGTCTCAATGTCATCTTCGTGGGTGAGCTTGGTGAGGAGGCGCTGGGCCTCAGCTCCAGGAGCTCTTGCGTGGTGACCTGAAGGTTTTTGGCCAACTCCTGGGTCACTGCCTGCTGCTGTAGATGGGTCTGCAGGAACTGTTGGAATATGGGGTCCATCTTGATGTTGGGGTCTGTTTTCATGCCCGCATACTTCACCACTGTGACAGCACGGGACCACAGAAAGGCAGAACACACGAGGCAGGAGTGAGGGGAACATGCTTTTTATTTTAGAAGGGGGTGCAGCAGCAAGTGGGGGTGAAAGTGAAAGTTGTTGGTGAAGTGGGATGAGGGCGTGGTCGTCCCAGAGATCACACTCTTTTACTTCCCTCTCTTGGAACTGTCTTTAGTGTCTCAGCAACTGAATTAAATTGTTTTAGAGCCTATCTCTCACATCGTAGGCAGTTTGTCTCTCTGGGTGGATGGAGGTCAGAAATGGGTTCAGTTCGCTGTGATGTCCCTCAGGGTTCAATCTTGGGCCCCTTACTTTTTAGCAATTATATTTTTCCTCTTGTTCAACTCTTAAGATCTCTCAGTCTTGATTATCATTTTTATGCAGACGACAAATTGATTTGCATTCATTCTAAACGTGGTGATAACGTGGCAGTCACTTTTCTTTCACGTTGTATTTCTGAGATAAAAATACGCATGGCTGAAAATTTTCTCTGTCTTAACAGTAATAAGACTGAAGTAATGCTCACTGGCTCTCGTCACCAGCTTCGTAAAGCTGCCGCTTTAAATTTAACAATGGATGGCTCTGCTTTAGAGTTTCAAACAAAATTCAAAAACCTAGGATTTATATTTGATGCAAGTCTGTCTTTTGATCCATATGTGTGGAATACTTTTAAAACATTCTTCTTTCATCTCAGAAATATTGCAAAATTGTGGCCTATGTTATCTTTTTCTGTGGCTGAAAAGTTGATCAACACTTTTGTCTTCTCTCACAGTGATTATTGCAATGCGTTCCTTGCTGAGGTCTCTAAGTCTACAATAAATAAACTGCTTTATGTGCAAAATTCTGCAGCTAGAATCCTGACTAGGTCCAGGACAAGTGATCATATCACTCCTATTTTGGAATCCTTGCACTGGCTCCCTGTCAGGTTTCGTGTAGATTTTAAAATTCTTATGCTTACATACAAGGCTTTGCATGGTTTGGATGGTTTTTCATGGTTTTAACCCATTACACCCCAAAATGTGGTCTTTTAACTGCCCCTCAGACTCGTTGGCGTACTATGGGTGATGGCGCGTTCTCTTGTTATGCTCCAAAACTGTGGAACTTACTACCATCTGATCTTAGAGAAGCCCAGTCTGTTAGTATATTTAAATCTTCTCTTGAAACTTAGTTCTTTAAGATTATTTTTATTTGATTACTTTTTGTTTTTTGTTATTTAATTATTACTATTATTATTATTATTATTATTATTATTATTAATACTTGTTTATATTTGATTATTAACTGTTTTTTGATACATGTTTATATACTCTTATGTAAACCATCTTGAGAGGCATTTTTAAAGGCACTATATAAAATAAAGTTTTATTATTATTATTATTATGTAAAGTATCAGATTACGGACTGGATAAGATCAGCGCTATAAATCTGGACACCACGTGTAACTGCACTCACAGTTTAAGGAATGTGCATATCAAACATCTCCACTTTTTATGTGCAAGTTTATTTAAGTGTGTTAGAGCCGCTGTAACATGGAGTTTTACGTGAGTATGATATTTCAGAACTGTTTCCATCTAAAAACTCCACAGCAGCCTGCAGCAGGATGCAGTACAATAACAGATGCACTTCATCCTTTTGACCACCAGGTGTCACTATCACACACTGCAATGAAAAACTTTAGGTAATGAATCGATATAGTAGGAAGGAAAGCTTCATTCTGCCATCACTAGTTAGTACACTATTCAAAAATCAAATCTGAAACATTTTCAGCACTTTAACTTAAATATTCAGACTTTTTCCCACTATAATGAACATCAACACTTTAAGTTTAATATAAAATAAATTAAACCTATGTTAAATACACTTCAGGATTGTCCTTACTCCAGAAGTGTGTGTGTGTGTGTGTGTGTGTGTGTGTGTGTGAGAGAGAGAGAGAGAGAGAGAGAGAGAGAGAGAAAGTGTAAATAATTAATTTTTATAACTGATATGACACCAAATTTATGTCTATCTGCTCCAAATCTCAATAGTGACATGAGCACTTCACATACAAAGTGATATAATATGTTTATTTGGAGTGAGACAAATTTAAACAACAATGTATATGAACAGCTTTGGCTAGTTGAAGTGTCTATAGTGCGATATATACAAGCACTTTATCCTGGTCAGAGTCACAGTGAATCAGGAGTCTATTCCAGAAACACTGGGTGCCAATCAGGACCTATAACTATTACACACACACACACACACACACACAAACACACACACACACACTGTTTAATTTCTTACTAAATACACATTCTCTGCTGAATATTTACATTCTGGACTTCAGTTGAGCTTCAATGCCTTTACTCGCTTCAAATATTCACAATAAAGAAACGATCACTAATAAGTGAAAACTCAACAGCTGACTGGAACAGTCCTAACCTGCTGGCAGTAGAAAAAAGCACTTCACACACTGCTATAAAATGATTAAAGCTGCTTTAAATGTCTGTAAGTTGCTGATGTTGCTGGTGTAAAGGTGAGATTCAGTTTCTCCACTTCGGTGAGGAGCTCTCTTTATTCATCAGCTGTTTCAGGACTCAATTTATTCATCATGTTCTTCAAAGTCTGAAAGAAAAAACACACAGAAACATCAGAAATGTGTGTTACAGCAGAACATTACTAACATTTATTTACACCAGTCATCATCACACACTCTGATTTACTTTTATTAATATTACTGATTAAGAAATAAATATAAATTTACTGTTGTAGCTCTCACATCTTCAAATTACAATAAGTAATATGATCACATTACTCTAATCTAATGGTGGTTTTGTGTTTAAAAGCTAAAACTCACTGCTGCAGTCTAGTAGTCAGAGGATGTGGGTGTGTCAGCAGCAGGACGGGGATGAAAAGTCTGTGAAAAAAAGAGGCCATGCCTTGTTAACTTTGAATAATCAGGTGTGTAACTCCATAGTAAAATCAAAAACAGAAAAAACAACTTGCGCTGCATAAATCTGAATTTAATAGAACATAGATTTACAACAATAAAATACATAATCGTTTGTTTAGACCATCATCATCATCAAACATACTACAAGTGACTGTAAACACTTTTTAAGTAACCACTTACTGCAAGTGTGTGATACACATCATCAGCTGTCCGGCCTGCGAGATCGAGAGCTGCGTACGTGTCGTCTTTAGCACTCGGCCCAGCGGTCTGCAGAGAGGAGGGGAGGAGAACGTGAGCAGCTTCGGCTGAAGATCTTTACAGTAAGAGTTTATTATGAACAAAGAAATCACCTGATAGATATTTCTGTAATAACTCACCTGATAGTCACCATCATTTTCCTTTTTCTTCTTTCTCCTGCATCTGCTCACACAAAGTCGAATATTTATTCAATTCAATTCAATTCAGTTTATTTCTAGAGCACATTTAAAACAGCCGAATCTGATCAAAGTGCTGTACAGCTGAGAGGAATTGAGATAAAAAAGGCACCTCAACATTACAGCACAAGACAGTGTAATATAAAACAAAACACGCTAAAAGAAAATAAAATAGTATAAAAAAAAAGTATAATTCTTCTCATTAAAATGACTAATTAGACACATGACTTAAAAAAACAAGGGTTAGATACAGTCATACGCCAAAGAGAAAAGATGGGTCTTAAGGCAAGATTTAAATTCTTCAGTAGTTGAAGCAGATCAGGTAGTGTATACGACAGTCTAGAGGCAGCTACTGAGGACGCACAGTCACCCTTGTATTTTAATCATGAACAAATTTATCCATCAGAAACATCTTAAGAGGAATTAGTGATGAATTTATCAGCATAAATATTCTCACCTCAGCCAGAAGAGTGCAGAGAGAAGAGCTGCAAGCCCAAAAAGTCCAACTCCAACAGCCACATACACAATCAAAGAACCATGAAGGAAACCTGATAGTACCCACACACGCACACAGACACACAGGAATAGCAGAAGTGAAAAGATTTTTTAAAAAGAAAATCCATACTGTATGATGTATAACAGAGCAGAGATCAAACATGGACGTATAATCATCGCTCTCACCGTTTAAAGTGACGGACACTGCAGCTGATCTCTCAGAGCCGTGTTTATTCTGAGCCTCGCAGTAGTACTGTCCACTCTGTAGAGCCCTGTAACTCTGTCCAGATCCTACAGGTGATGATTCTTTCTCCTTAAACCAGGTGTACTTCTCCACAGGTGGGTTAGCATCACTGCTGCAGGTCAGAGTCACTGAACTGCCCTCCACTATCTCACCAGAGGAGCTGATGGACACTGAGACGTTCTTTGGAGGATCTGGAGAGTTCCATGATAAGAGTGAGGAAATCAGTTCACGATCATAATCAATGATTTTCTTGATTCCTTTACTTTCATTAAATATCATGTGCTTCATCATCTATTGAGTTACACAATATATAAGAAAAGATAAATAAAGCTCACATCTGATGCTGAGGGTTTGAGCAGGAGAGGGGAGATGTTCATATCCTCTTACAGCACAGCTATAACTGCCTGCATCCTCACTGCTGACCCGCTGCAGGTGGACTTCATTGCTCTTGGTGGTCTTTGTGGTTAAACCACGTCTGTTTTTGTACCAGAGGAATGTGGGATCAGTCAGACTGCAGGTGGTTTTACAGGTCAGAACGGCTGATTGTCCCTCTGTCACTTCTGCAGGAGCGATCACCTGAAGATCTTAAACAATGAGAGAAACATTAATCTGCTTCAGTGAATAATCTACCAGCTCGTTTCCCTCAATCAGTCCTTCACAGTTTTTATGTAGATAAAGAAAATAAACTCTGTGTTTTCCTCAACCATCAGTAAAGCTAAAAATTGTCAAACAAACAAATAAACAAACAAACAAACAAATAAATAAAAAGTAGCCCCTGATTTACTAAATGTGTGTGTGTGCGCAATAACAATGGGAAATTGTCAATTTTGGGTTTGAATATGAGATTTGGAAGTTTTCTATGTACTAACTAGTAAAAACTAGTGGGTGGAGTCAATGCAAATAAAATAATTTAGCACCTACAGTGTGAGTTATTGTCTTATAGAAATAAAAAACTGGTTTAAAATTCTCACAGTAAAGTTTTAGATTAGATATTCACCACAATTTTAATCATATCTACCTTATTAACAGAAATATGCTAACGTCTATACTCTTTCATTTTTCCTTCATATTGTGGTTTCAAGTTTTCAGCACATCATATGACTTTTTATTGACATTATACTCGACCTGTAATTACACATACATGCAGCTCATATTAAATATAAAACCAACTTTATTCCAGAAATATAATCTTAATTCTGAGAATCTTTCTTACTGAGATTATTTCTAGGAACTGTACATAAAGTCTGTATAAATGTATATTTTTCCTTTAAGTGGTGAACATGGGATTATATAGACATGTATTTATACCAAAGTCAGAATTTTTAAATTGCTTAAAACTTGTTAGTCTTCAATTTAATCAGTTTTTATTACATGCTAATATAATAAATTCATCTTTTGTGTTCTCTCTACTACATTACCCATCAGCCCCTGCATGTCACGTCACCCTCAGCTGTGTCTCATTATGCCTTCTTACGCTATTTAAGTTCTGGTGGTTGTGTGTTTCTTGGTCAGGCTTTTTGTTGTAGTTGTTGTTGTTCACCCATGTTGCAGGTTGTTTCTTGGCTTGTTTTGGTTATTTGTTAGTGTATGACTTGTTAATTTAATAAAACGTCTGCACTTGCATCCACCTCAGCTACCCATTCCTGACATGATGAAGCTGTTATAATGATTATGTAATTATCTTCTTAAGCTCTGACTGGAACTTTTTGTTTAGCTGTTTATGTATTTGTTTTTGTTTTGTTTGTTTTAGCACTTTAATAAACTGTAATTAACATTTAATTCTGTCTTCTGAAATTTCATTTTACATTTCTGATCTAACAGCTAATGAGAAAATTTAACACACAGAAACTTTTGTAATCACCTGTAAAACAAGCAGCAATTTATCAGATCCATGACAAAATTAGTGTCTGGGTTTGTAATCTTAGTAAATCAAAGCTTATAAGTGTTTAATTTTAAAAAATGATAATAATTCAATAAGAACATGTTAGAGAGCTTCATTAATCTGGTACAAAACTCTCACACTCCTGTGTCTAAAGAGAGATTATGGCCTGAGTGATATATGTAGAAAATAAGATGATTTTATTTACCTGTAACAGTGAGTGTAACTCCGGGTTCACCCAGCCACCTTTCTGTTTCTTTGTTTGTTCTGATTCTGAAGTAATACATGTGTTCATCTGTTTTCTTCACGTCACTCAGTCTGAGGGAGAAGTGTTTCTGTTCATCTCCTAAATACTCCACTCTGCCTGAGTAACCTGGTTCCTTACACAGATCAGTCCACTCTTTACCAGGAACTGGGTTTATTGACCAAAACCTGTTCATCACTGTAAGATGTGTTGGGTGTGTGTAAGTGCCATTCATAAACACTGTAGATCCTTTTAAAGCACAGAGATTTAGTTGGCTGTATTTCACACTCCATTTATTCCCAAGAGCTCCTGAAACATGATACATGAAAGAGGTGATTAGAGGTCATTATCCTGAGCCCCATAAAACACTGAGTTAGCTTACAGCTTCACTTCTGTCCTCTGGAACTCCAGGTTGGAGAAATAAAACAATTCTTTACCACTGGAAGAAAACCGTGTGCAGGATTTGGACATAGCAGTGTGTTCTAAATTCAGAGCTCGTAATGTGGAATTAACATTTAACAGCATCCACTACTATTCAGTAATCACTTATGTCTGTTTTTCTTTAAATCGAGTGTCACTGATAGACAAATTGTAACAAGAATATTTCACCTGGACTTCAGGTTTTGGGGGCAGGAGATGATGTTATTGTTTATTCCATTTTATATCTTACTAAGAGTTGAGTTAAGCACACACACATCAGTATTCAGACCTCAGATTTAACTGCAGACTAAAACACTATTCACACGTTATGTGAGAGTTATGCACGGGGGCGGGGTTTTTAAAAAACAGAGGCGTGTCTTAGTTAAACGTGATTCTCTCCTCGAACATTTTTCTCAAGTAATATCAGCTCAAGGGAGGAGCAGTGTTATATTTATAATGTTACAGTTATAACAAGTATCAAAATAAACTGGTGGTTAAAGTTGTATTTATTGTCTCTGGGGTGTGTAGTTGTGATGATGTTAATGTGTGACTCACCTGAGATCATGAACAGAAAGATCAGATAAAGTGGAGAAGCCATTTTGAGGGACATCGTTGCTGGAGAGCTTCTATAAAAAAAAATATATAAAATTTGCTTATAATAAGTCACAACAACAACATACAACCTACTAAGCTGTTAATCCTCCTTTTCATTGGAGAAATAATTAAGTAATGACATACAATTATCACAGCATCCATCAGAAGTCTTTCATTAGCTGAGGGATTATTTATTTTAATACCACAGTGCAGTTGAATTCTGGTTTCTGATTGGTCAGAAGGTGTTGATTAATTCTCTATAATTAATGAACATCTTGTACAGCAAACGCTCCACATAAACAGATTAAACAAATGACTATAATCATTGATATGGTGAAGTTTTCTGTAAGGAGAAATTTATTTAATGGAAGGAGTCTCCAGTGTCAGAGCTTTGTAATAGTAAGAGGTAAAGCTGTAACTTTAAGATTTATTACTTGTGCATGAAGCTAAGCAAATATTTCAAGTGTAAGTAGTGCATGCACTCATGGGACAAACAGCAGTGATGATTGATTCGTGGAAAGAGCAGGTATATAGAAGACAAACTGAACATGAAACTCTAGCTGTATGAAACACATTTGATAAATGAATAGAGCTACATGTATTGGCCCCGATGGCCTTCCACACTACATCACCACAGTACCACCTACAGCCACAGCTACATAATCAGCCTTTCTCCTCTCTGCTCCTGGAGTACTCCTGCTCTACTAATGTCAGTGTTTTCCCTTTTCCCAACACACCTGATTCAACTCATCAGATAATTAACAAAGCAAACATGAGTGTGTTAAAGCAGGAAAATGTTATATAAGATAACATTAGTCCTGTAGCAGGACTCAGAAACATGACAATAGGTGTGGGCCACATGACCAAAATATCAAATCACACTTCATACCACACATGAAGACATTTTCAGGGTACACAATATGTATCACTATATGAACACTTGCTAAGGAACCGTCAGCAAAATAGTAAAAGAAAAAACAAAAAAACAATGAAACTGTTACTACACTTACTACGGCCTGTCAGTCAGTCTGTGCGTTACCATGGCAACATGTAGCCTTGGCTTCTTTGGGAACTATTTCTATCGAAGGAGCAAAAATAAACAAAATATTTGGCCATATTGTGTCTGACATGTCAGTTACTTGATATTAATTTCTTATTAATAGAACTGTCACACTTGCAATCGTGCTGTTAATCTGTGGCCTCGTGCCTACGGCCACATCACAGCCACGCCCATATTCAGTATAACAGTTTAACACATTCTTGCTCATGTCATATTGCTTAGTTGACTTTAAAAATAATTATTTATCATTAAAGGTAAGGAAACAAAAAATATTAGTAAAAAATTGCAACATTTTGCCATTTTAAATATTCAATACAAATATTTTAACTTCGAGTTTGAAATTATTATAAAAAGAACACAAAAAGCCACAATAATCACAGACACAATTCATCATGAAATCAGTATTATATCCATAATTCCCAGCACAGATAAGCGATCGGTAAAATCGATAAAAGTTGCCAAAAGTCACGTAGTTCCCAATTTAACAGCACAAACTACAACCGTGTTGGAAAAAACAACACTGAGCCTCTCTATGTTCAGGAAATGTACATATACTGAGGAAATTTAGTAAAATATTAAACATTCTTACTGTGCCTTCTCGACCTTCATGTCCAGCAACCAAACTACGACTAAAGAAAAGCGTGAGAGAAAGAGTGTGTGGTTAAGAGGTGTTGCTGATGTGTGTGAAAACACGCCTTTTTGTTTCCTCTTTATTGCTCCCTAAATATATTTTTAAGAAAGCCTAAGAGACTAGCACTGAAGCAGAGAGTTTTCGCCTCGAGTAGGATGAAGTCATTTTTGAGTAATGTGCTGCGTGCTTGTGCATTTATTACCTCAGATGTTTCATACAAAAGCAAATTAATTACAATAGATTACTTTTTATTAATTAAGCCAAAAAAAAACTTTACTAGCATTTTCAAACATGTGTTACTGCATCAGCAAGACTGTGTTTGCACCAGAGTAAAAACTGTGCATGTGTGTACAGTACATTTTAACACATCAGTCCAATGTGTGAATGAATCAACCCATTGCCATGCCAACTGAGGAAATGAAACAACACCCCAAACCACAAAACACACACTACACAATGTTTAAAACTGTCTGTTTTATTTTTAAAATGAGTACTTTATAAATATTATGAGTATTTATCTAATTGTGTGGTATATTTTATCTTTCTGTCTTTCTTAGACTTTCTATCCTCCCTAATGTGATACAACAAGCATTAGGTATTTTTAAGTTCTATATTTAAATTACGAAGTAAGCCAATGCCCTTTATAAATAAACAGCTTAGCTCATTGCTTGAAAGTGATCTAATGCTGATGCTAATCTTTACTAATGCTAATCTTTGCTAATGCAAACTCTAGTTAAAATCTACTCTAGGGGCCTCCGTACATCCTGGGGCAGATCTCTGTGAACATGGGCAGGAATGGGGTCAGCTCAGGGAGTAAAAAAAAATCATTCAAATGTTGAACCCAGCTACTTAGTCATGAGCAGTTACTTTTCTAAACACTAATCTCACATTTCAATTCTGTCTTCAATGCCTCCCTCCATCACTCTGAAGTGTGTATCACCTACATCACTTTACTTTACTTTTTACTTTTATGGCATTTGGCAGACGCCCTTATCCAGAGCGACTCACAATCACATGGGTGTGAGTGTGTAGTGTGGAGAAGATTTATAATATAATATTGAATATAATAGAAGAATACCGAAAGTAATACTGTAATACTGAATATTGCATCAGTATAAGTTTAGGATGTTGTGACAGGAAAAAGCTCCCAATTCCTGAGAAGACAGATTTTTATGTAATAGTGAATGAATGTATTATGAAATGAAAGTTTCTGTTTGTGTAAGCAAAACTCAGAATAAATGTGTGTAAAGCAGCTCTTTCCACATGACTGAGTGAAATGAACTCAACTGCTCCTCCTTCAGGCCAAAGGAGTCACAGCAGGAGATGGTCATAGAGAGAAGCACATTAACCCAGTGTTAATTATGGCTTTACACGACTGTGACACTGAGCATTCCTTTTTATTATGCTGAGTTACAAATAAAGGAAAAAATAAACTAACAAAACAAAATAATGCTAAAGTAACAGATATATACACCAAACAAAGTAATAAACAGTAATAAAATACACTTAGGTTTAGGGGTAAATATTTAAAATATTCCAGCATACTCTATATGATAAACATAAAAAAGATAAACTATAAAAATACAGTATAACCATATATTTATACATTATAAATCAACACAACAATTATCATATAGCATGTTATAGATAAGGGATTTGACACCTGAACCTACAAAAATGATGAACACCCCCTTAACATGAAATTTCAACTCGTCAACTTGGGGTAGTCTTCTCAAGTACCCGTTCCTTCCCCTTTTATGGAGTTACAGCACATCAACACGGCCGCTCGTTCTGTGAACAGTGTAAAGTTGGTCTTCTCTACTTTTAAATGAGTTTAAAGCAGTACTGGCTTTAGATCAGTTAATATATAGACAGTATAGTTTTGAGAAGGTAATCATCAACATTACAGTAATCACTAATGTACTCTAGCTTATTGCTAAGCTACTCACTGTTGTCCGCTGTAAGTGCTGTGATGCAATTTTAGTCCAAACTGTTGCATGAATGTTTATAGGGAACAGAACCAATAGTGCGGTTAAAGTAGCTGTTTATGAGCTTCTGAGCTTCTGCTCTGACAGAACAAACAAAAGACACGCTTTCATGGAGATGTCCATGTTTTTTTTTTTCCTCCACTTTGCAAATTACAAATTAGCTATCAATAAACGAAAAACAAATACGTTTTTAGATTTCCAGTATGTACAGGCAGAAGTTTTATCAAAGTCTGGTGATGTTGACCATAATAAGCTGAATTTAACCAGGTGCTATATTTTCATTGGGCCTAACTGGATTTTGAGTTAGGATCCGCAAGTGAGTCACATTTACATTTACATTTATCTCATGGGTCTGAGGCTTTAAATATTCAAAATGTGAAAGTTAGCTAACAGTTTAGTCCAGATATTTTTTTTAGTTATCCAGTGTTCTCCAGTTACACTTGGTGCACATGATATACACATCAAGACATCAGAAGGTATCAAAAAAATAAAAAATAAAAAAGCTCATGTGGCATCTGGAGAGTTTCTAGAAGCTTTCCACTGACCAGGTGGGAGCTGTGGTGAGGTTGAATAAATGGGTGAATGTTGATTAATTCACTCTGCTGTAGATCACAGTGGGATCCTCAGCATTGGAAGGCCTGCAGAAAGAGAGTAAATGATCAGAGTAAGATCCAGCAGAAGATCATTTCCAGCTCTGTTGGAGTGGAGGAAACAGACCGGCTCCTCTCACCTGTAGTCAGCACCAGTGCGAGTAAATCTAACACTAGCGTACTGAACCTCCTTGTCCTCAGAGCCAGAAGCTTTGAGAACAGAACTCTCAGCGTTCCCGGGGTCACCAGCACTCCGGCATGCAACGCTGGCATACAGGACTTCATCCTGATTGGCCGAGGCTGAATCAGGTACAGTGTTGATTGGATTTGTCATTGCTACATTGGCATAAAGATCATCCTGAGGTGGGAGAACATGACATCACAGAGACAGAGGAGTGAAAATGGTGAACATCTACATCACAGTGTCGTAGAATTCTGGATTGTGATTGGTCAGAGGGTGTTGATTAATTTTCTATAACAGCAGCTCTGACAGTAGGGCAGCTGCAAATCACTGGTTTATAGTAACGCACTCATTCATTATACGTTATCGTTTCTATAGTAACGGCTCATTCACAGGGGTGTGTACAGTGGATGCTCCACATAAACAGATTAAAAAATGGGTATAATCATTGATATGGTTAAGTCTTCTGTAAGGAGACATGTATTTAACATTTATGGAAGGAGTCTCCAGTGTGATTGTAGCAGTCAGAGGTAAAGCTGTAACTTTAAGTTTTTTTGACATCTTCAGGACAGAGGAGTTTACACTTTGCAGTATCTGAGGGAACGACTGTTTATAGCTGCGATAACATAAATGTGAACAGGAACTAACTTGTTTCACGGATGTCCCACAACATTAAATGTAACCTTAAACAGATAAAAGTATGTAGTGTGGTACTGAAATAAATAAACAAGTAGAACTGGGGATGCCTCTGTCACATAAAGCAGCTGCAGGCGAGTTGAGGCCGATGCAAATGCAGTAAAGGTTTTATTAAAGAGAGGCAGGCAGACAAATCCAAAACGACAGACAGAATCAGCACCAATGAGTATGCGGGGCTCAGGCAATCAGCAAACAGAGAACGCTGGGCAAAGGCAGAACACGAAAACCGAGAACTAAACGAAGTCGAGAAACCCGGAAAACAAACACAGAACAAAGGCTTGGTATGGATCAGGCCACAAAACACGGAAACAATACTTTGCAACTTTACAACGAAACACGAGGGTATAAATAGACAGACTAATCAAGGGCAAATCAAGAACAAGTGATAACGATGATTACACATTAGAAACACAATCGATAACAAGACAGGAACCAAAACCCGAACATGTGCTGTCACGGTCCAAGCTGCATAACATGCTGACACTCAGCATGGGGGGTAAACCTTACTGCCACCACCACCAGCAAGTCCAGTCCTTCTTGTCACTAATTTGTGTTTCTGATATATCTATAAAATATAATTCAAACAGGATGGAAGCTATTGATGAAAACATATTTCTGACATTTGACCTTAATGTGACCTTGACCCTGATTGGATCAATTCCAAAATGTATTCAAGTAAAAATCTATTCATCTACAGCTTATTATGATAATGCCAAATAAACAAACACTCAACACTTGTTCTTGAAATTTTTCGATTACAAAAATCTCAGATGTATGCACAGAAGGACCTAGTGGTGGGGGCAAAAAAAATTGTAATCCCTGGCAAATCGCTGTTGTATAAAAGGAATAAAACACTTAGGCACATGCTGTTATAGGAAATTAATCACAGTTGGGGTGGTAACAGTAACTCACCACTCCGTTGTTGGTTATTTTGCTATAATAGAAACACAGTGAAGTTTTTAAATGATAGTATAAACACACTTCTGAACAATTATCTGTACATTTATTTACCTGTTTTGAACTTTGGCCTGCTGTTGAACCATTTCTTTTCTTTTTCCTGTTGAAAAAAAAACAACAATAAAATATCTACATTGAATGAAATATAATAAATCCATTAGTCCTGTCACAGTAAACATTAAACATACACAATATGGCCAAAAGTATGTGCACACCGACCATCACCCCCATATGTGGCTCTTCCCCAAACTCTAACCACAAAGTTGGAAGAACACAATTGTATAGAATGTCTCTGTATGCTGTAGCATTACAATTTCCCTTCACTGGAACTAAAAGGCCCAGAAATGTTCCAGCATGACAATGCCCCTGTAGACAAAGCGAGCTCCACGAAGACATGGTGTGTTAAGGTTGGAGTGGAAGAACTCGAGTGTCCTGCACAGAGCCCTGACCTCAACCCCACTGAACACCTTTGGGATGAACTAGAACACCGACTGCACCCCAGACCTCCTTGACATCCCAACATCATTGGCTGATCTCACTAATGCTCTTGTAGCTGAATGAACACAAATCCCCACAGCCACGCTCCAACATCTAATTTAAAAGCCTTCCCAGAAGAGTGGAGCTTATTATAACAGCATAATAAAGATGTTCAACAAACACATATGGGTGTGATGGTCAGGAGACACATACTTTTGACCATGTAGTGTACATAAAACTTGGTCAATTAAAAACAGGAGTGTTTACTAGAAAAATATTCAAACGTGCAGAGCTGTACAACAGAAAATATTGTAAAAATTCTGACTATGACCTCACTCCAATTTTTATATTAAGGTGAAAAAATTCTTGTATTTTCTTACCTTATAAACATGAAGGTGATAATCAGACAAACACACACAAACACAACAGCCCCAACACCTGCGTACACACCTAAGCTCTGAAACCCTGTGTGGACGATGATGTGATGATGATTCAGTGTTAAATATTTATCAGTGTGATTCTGAGTTATCGATTTACATCATCGCTCTCACCGTTTAAAGTGACGGACACTGCAGCTGATCTCTCAGAGCCGTGTTTATTCTGAGCCTCGCAGTAGTACTGTCCACTCTGTAGAGCTCTGAAACTCTGTCCAGATCCTACAGGTGATGATTCTTTCTCCTTAAACCAGGTGTAGTTCTCCACAGGTGGGTTAGCATCACTGCTGCAGGTCAGAGTCACTGAACTGCCCTCCACTATCTCACCAGAGGAGCTGATGGACACTGAGACGTTCCTTGGAGGATCTAGAGAGTTCCATGATAAGAGTGAGGAAATCAGTTCATGATCATAATCAATGATTTTCTTGATTTCTTTACTTTCATTAAATATGATGTGCTTCATCATCTATTGAGTTACACTATATATAAGAAAAGATAAATAAAGCTCACATCTGACGCTGAGGGTTTGAGCAGGAGAGGGGAGATGTTCATATCCTATTACAGCACAGCTATAACTGCCTGCATCCTCACTGCTGACCCGCTGCAGGTGGACTTCATTGCTCTTGGTGGTCTCTGTGGTTAAACCACGTCTGTTTTTGTACCAGATGAATGTGGGATCAGTCAGACTGCAGGTGGTATTACAGGTCAGAACGGCTGATTGTCCCTCTGTCACTTCTGCAGGAGCAATCACCTGAAGATCTTATTCAATGAGAGAAACATTAATCTGCTTCAGTGAATAATCTACCAGCTCATTTCCCTCGATCAGTCCTTCACAGTTTTTATGCAGATAAAGAAAATAAACTTTGTGTTTTCCTCAACCATCAGTAAAGCTAAATGTTGTCAAACAAACAAATAAACAAACAAACAAACAAACAAATAAATAGTAGGCCCTGATTTACTAAGTGTTTGTGCGTGTGTGTGTGTGTTTGTGATAACAATGGCAAATTGTAAATTTCGTGTTTGAATATGAGATTTGGATGTTTTCTATGTACTAACTAGTAAAAACTAGTGGACGGAGTCAATGCAAATGAAATAATTTGGCACGTACAGTGTGAGTTATTGTCTTATAGAAATGAAAAACTGGTTTAAAATTCTCACAGTAAAGCTTTAGATTAGATATTCACCACAATTTTAATCATATCTACCTTATTAACAGAAATATGCTAACGTCTATACTCTTTCATTTTTCCTTCATATTGTGGTTTCAAGTTTTCAGCACATCATATGACTTTTTATTGACATTATACTCGACCCGTAATTACATGCGGCTCATATTAAATATAAAACCAACTTTATCTCAGAAATATAATCTTAATTCTGAGAATCTTACTGAGATTATTTCTAGGAACTGAACATGAAGTCTGTATAAATGTATATTTTTCCTTTAAGTGGTGAACATGGGATTATATAGAAATCTATTTGTACCATAATCAGCATTTTTAAATTGCTTAAAACTTGTTAGTCTTCAATTTTATCAGTTTTTATTACATGCTAATATAATAAATTAATCTTTTATGTCCTCTCTTATCATGTGTAATGGTAGCGTGGAACTATATTACCCATCAGCCCCTGCATGTCACGTCACCCTCAGCTGTGTCTCATTATGCCTTCTTACGCTATTTAAGTTCTGGTGGTTGTGTGTTTCTTGGTCAAGCTTTTTGTTGCTGTTAGTTGTTATCTTTGTAAATCTAAGCTTTTAAGTGTTTAATTTAAAAAATAATAATAATTCAATAAGAGCATGTTAGAGATCTTCATTAATCTGGTACAAAACTCTCACACTCCTGTGTCTAAAGAGAGATTATGGCCTGAGTGATATATGTAGAAAATAAGATGATTTTATTTACCTGTAACAGTGAGTGTAACTCCGGGTTTACCCAGCCATCTTTCTGTTTCTTCGTTTGTTCTGATTCTGAAGTAGTACATGTGTTCATCTGTTTTCTTCACATCACTCAGTCTGAGGGAGAAGTGTTTCTGTTCATCTCCTAAATACTCCACTCTGTCTGAGTAACCTGGTTCCTTACGTAGATCAGTCGACTTTTTACCCTTACCTGGGTTTATTAACCAAAACCTGTTCTTCACTGTAAGACGTGTTGGGTGTGTGTAAGTGCCGTTCATAAACACTGTAGATCCTTTTAAAGCACAGAGATTTAGTCGGCTGTATTTCACACTCCATTCATTCCCAAGAGCTCCTGAAACATGATACATGAAAGAGGTGATTAGAGGTGATTATCCTGAGCCCCATAAAACACTGAGTTAGCTTACAGCTTCACTTCTCTCCTCTGGAACTCCGTGTTGGAGAAATAAAACCAGTTCTTTACCACTGGAAGAAAACCGTGTACAGGATTTGGACATAGCAGTGTGTTTTAAATTCATAGCTCATAATGCAGAATTAACATTTAACAGCATCCACTACTATTCAGTCGTCACTTACGTCTGTTTTTCTTTAAATCCAGTGTCACTGATAGACAAATTGTAACAAGAATATTTCACCTGACTTCAGGTTTTGCGGGCAGGAGATGATGTTATTTTTTATTCCATTTTATATCTTACTAAGAGTTGAGTTAAGCACACACACATCCGTATTCAGACCTCAGATTAAAGTTGTATTTATTGTCTCTGGGGTGTGTAGTTGTGATGATGTTAATGTGTGACTCACCTGAGATCAGGAACAGAAAGATCAGATAAAGTGGAGAAGCCATTCTGAGGGACATCATTGCTGGAAAGCTTCTATAGAAATGAAAATATATAAAATTTACTTATAACAAGTCACAACAACAACATACAATCTACTAAGCTGTTAATCCTCGAAATAATTAAGAAATAACAGACAATTATCACAGCATCCATCAGAAGACATTCATTAGCTGAGGGATTATTTATTTTTATACTACAGTGCTGCTGCATTCTGGTTTCTGATTGGTCAGAAGGTGTTGATTGATTCTCTATAACAGCAGCTCTGACAGTAGTGCAGCTGCAAATCACAGGTTTATTTTAAGGCGCTAGTTCTGATACATTATCGTTTCTATAGTAACAGCTCATTCACAGGGACTTGTACAGTGAACGCTCCACATAAACGGATTAAACAAATGACTGTAATCATTGATAAGGAGAAATATTCTGTAAGGAGACAATTATTTAATGGAAGGAGTCTCCAGTGTCAGAGCTTTGTAACAGTAAGAGGTAAAGCTGTAACATTATGTTTTCTGACATTTTCAGGACAGATGAGTTTATGCTTTACAGTACACAGATTAAACAGATAAAAAAGTATGATGTGCCATTTGTTAAGAAAAAATTTAATTGTGGGCAAATTATTGTGGTATAAAAGGAATAAACAGTGGTGACGTGCTGTTATAAGAAAAGAATCAACTTGAGGGTGGTAACAGTAACTCCGCTTCATCACACCACCCCATCACTCAGTATTTTACACCACACACACACTGTTTTATTTTTTCTTCAACAATAATCATATTATATTCTCTGAATATGAGGACTGCTCTTTTTAACTGTTTATAGAGCTTTTTAATTAATCACAATAATCAAACATTCACAAGCCACAAAAGAAAACCTGTACTTGAATTCACTGTTACCAAATCTACTCAGAGAAGCTCACACATGCTTAAAACATTGCTTACTTGTCATGCACTAATCTGCATAGTCATAGAATTGTCATTATTTGCATATCAGAATCTGAGAATTGAAGGAGAAATGTTTTGGAAAGATATCTAAAGTAGAATAGTACACAAAAATCACATATATTTTACAAACCAGGATGCTTTAAAACAAAAAGATGCAGTGCTATCAGTTAAGATAAAGAATCGGCTAAAAAGAGAATAATTATGTAGATTTATTACTTGTGCATGAAGCTAAGCAAATATTTCAAGTGTAAATAGTGCATGCACTAGTGGGACAAACAGCAGTGATTATTGATTCATGGAAAGAGCAGGTATATAGAAGACAAACTGAACATGAAACTCTAGCTGTATGAAACACATTTGATAAATGAATAGAGCTACATGTATTGGCCCCGATGGCCTTCCACACTACATCACCACAGTACCACCTACAGCCACAGCTACATAATCAGCCTTTCTCCTCTCTGCTCCTGGAGTACTCCTGCTCTACTAATGTCAGTGTTTTCCCTTTTCCCAACACACCTGATTCAACTCATCAGATAATTAACAAAGCAGAAAGCAGGAAAATGTTATATAAGATAACATTACTCCTGTAGCAGGACTCAGAAACATGACAATAGGTGTGGGTCACATGACCAAAATATCAAATCACACTTCATACCATACATGAAGACATTTTCAGGGTACACAATATGTATCACTATATAAACACTTGCTAAAGAACTGTCAGCAAAAAAACCCCAAAAAAACAATGAAACTGCTACTACACTTACTACAGCCTGTCAGTCAGTCTGTGCGTTACCATGGCAACATGCAGCCTTGGCTTCTTTGGGAACTATTTCTATCGACGGAGCAAAAATAACCAAAATATTTGGCCATATTGTGTCTGACATGTCAGTTACTCGATATTAATTTCTTATTAATAGAATTGTCACACTTGCAATCGTGCTGTTTATCTGTGGCCTCGTGCCTACGGCCACATCACAGCCACGCCCATATTCAGTTTAACAGCATTCTTGCTCATGTCATATTGCTTAATTAACTTTAAAAATAATTATTTATCATTAAAAAATAAGGAAACATAAAAAATATTAGCAAAAAATTGCAACATTTTGCCATTTTAAATATTCAATACAGATATTTTAATATTGAGTTTGAAATTGTTATAAAAAATACACAAAAAGCCACAATAATCTCAGACACAATTCATCATGAAATCAGTATTATATCCATAATTCCCATCACAGATAAGCGAAAAAAAAAAAAGTTACCAAAAGTCATGTAGCTCCCAATTTAACAACACCAACTACAACCGCACCGAAAAAAACCAACACTGAGCCTCTCTATGTTCAGGAAATGTACATATACTGAGGAAATTTAGTAAAATATTAAACATTAATGTTTTCTTACTGTGCCTTCTCGACCTTCATGTCCAGCAACCAAACTATGACTAAAGAAAAGCGCGAGAGAAAGAGTGTGTGGTTAAGAGCTGTTGCTGATGTGTGTGAAAACACGCCTTTTTGTTTCCTCTTTATTGCTGATTCAGTCCCTACTTCAGAATTGGACAAAATATTCAGACAAAGAAAGATAAGAGATACACATTTTTAATGAATCTAAAAGAAAATACTCTACATGCTCCCTAAATATATTTTTAAGAAACCCTAAGAGACTAGCACTGAAGCAGAGAGTTTTCGCCTCGAGTAGGATGAAGTCATTTTTGGGTAATGTGTTGCGTGCTTGTGCATTTCTTAATAAAACTGATGTATTTCAAAATTAATTACATTAGACTTTTTATTTTTATTAAAAAAGCCAAAAAAAACCCTTTATTAGCATTTTCAAACATGTGTTATTGTATCAGCAAGACTGTCTTTGCACCAGAGTAAAAACTGTGAATGCGTTGTGTACAGTACATTTTAACACATCAGCCCAATGTGTGAACAAATGAACCCATTGCCATGCCAACTGAGGAAGTGAAACAACACCCCAAACGACAAAACACACACTACACAATGTTTAAAACTGTCTGTTTTATTTTTAAAATGAGTAATTTATAGGTATAATGGGAATTTATCTAATTGTGTGGTACATTTTATCTTATTATGAGAGTTTCTATCCTCCCTGTTGTGATACAACAAGCATTAGGTATTTTTATCATCTATATCTAAATTACGAAGTAAGCCAATACCCTTTATAAATAAACAGCTTAGCTCATTGCTTGAAAATGATCTAATGCTGATGCTAATCTTTGCTAATGCTAATCTTTGCTAATGCAAACTCTAGTTAAAATCTACTCTAGGGGCCTCTGTACATCCTGGGGCAGATCTCTGTGAACATGGGCAGGAATGGGGTCAGCTCAGGGAGCAAAAAAATTATTCAAATGTTGAACCCAGCTACTTAACCTTTAGACTCTGGACTAATGCAGCTTTAACAGGAAGTGTTGGTGTTGAATTGTCCTGTAGTGCAGTACCGCTGCTCTGCCACAAGGGGCAGTCATGAGCAGTTACTTTTCTAAACACTAATCTCCCATTTCTGACTGTAAACACTGATACACACAGGCAAGTAAAAAAAAAATATAATATAATATAAAAATAAAAATAAATAAAAAAAGATGATCATTTATCATACACACTTCAAGTGAATGACCTCATTTAAAGACACACTGCATCTTAATGCACCAGTGTATACATGATAAACACTATATATTTATGTATTTCACTGCTTCCTGTAAGTCTTATTGAAGATGAGGCTTCTTTTTTAATATACTGAGATACAAATGTAACCAGGTAGTATTTGGATATATAACCCCGAAAAGAAAAAAAGTGTACTTCCCCTTTAAGAGAGCGGCCGCTGAATATGACGCGTTAAGAGTGCGATCTAGAGACAGACGGCTTAAGCAGTGCATGAGAGACGGATCCAATAGTGTATCATCCTGAGTTAAATCCATTATCTACGTGAGTAAATGTGATGATAATCATTTAATCTGGCGTAATAGGCTGTGTTTATTTCATCCTGTGTATGTAACATGTGTATTTTATGGTTAGGGTTCGGGATGATCGCAGATTGTACGTCGTTGCACGTGAGTGTTATGAGTTCTCGGTAAAACAGAATTCGGTGACTGGCCAATGTAATGTTTATGTGCATAAGTTCATGTGCATGTTATATTTGATTTTTGTGTAATAGTATTGGAATTGACGTGAGGAAAATGCTGACGGTGGGTTTTGTGTTTATGTGTAGGGTGCCACTACCGTGTTTGTGTGATTCTAAAGAGTATTGTTTCACCCTAAAAGTGTGCCCTAACATTGGTAATAATTCAAAGTTCAGAAGAATTGACACTTTATTTTAGTTAGCTGTAATGTTTGTAGGAATATTTCTGCGAAATCTGAGTTTGAAGATTATACACTATTATAGTGACCCCGTGTGGTGAATTTGAGTATTGCTATCTTTGAATGTAATTTCAGTGATACTGAATTATCACCTGTTATTTGTTTAACTATTCATTTGAAATCATTTAAAATCACAACAAAAGAAATCTAAACAACTGATTGAGTTAGAATAAAATATGCAAATATAAAACATGATTCAGTGTCAGTTGATTTATTTTGTTAACTGGCAACACAATTAAAGAAATAAAACAGAAAACACAAAATAGTCATAAAATAACAGAGATAAACTCGTAAATGTAATATTTACAATGAAATATACTAAGGCTTGTGATTAAATATTTAAAAATGCTACTATATATGTAATAATTTACCATCATTATGTTTATCATAAATATATTGCAAAATATAACTGAAACATATAAATGAGCAAAAGCATTTATTATCATGTAGCATGTTGCAGGTAACTGTCGTCGCTATTCCGTCATGTTGGTGGCTTTCCCAGACTTTGTAAGGAAGGAATTTTTTTAAACTGGCCCTTTATCAATTTTAATTGAATACTAAATCTTTAGAAGAAAGCTCTTTGGATTAAAGATCTTCTCAAGAATTTTAAAGACCAATAAAATTCTAGAGAGGATCTTTAATCCAAATAGCTTTCTTCTATTATAAAGTGAGGTACTTTCTGTTTAAGTCGACAACATTGTCATGCTGGTTGTCTGGTAGATAAGAAAGGCAAGACTCCAAAGTAGTCAGGACAGCAGAATTTGGCAATTTCCCACAAGAGATTTCAGCATTTTTATCTTCCAATCCGTCTACTTCAGGGGTATATGGACGATCAACTACATTAACCACTGATACTTGTTCAACAGGAACAACAGGTTTAATCATATCCCTTGAGAAATAAGTCTTTAACATATTTATGTGATGCACTCAGCTTTTACGATGTCGATCAGGGGTACGGATGGCGTAATCAATGTCACTTAGCTTTTTCTCAATCACATATGGACCAGAGAATCTTCCCTGCATGGCTGAAAACTCAAAAAAACTTGAAAACTGCTCACAATACGTTTCTGGTCATAACGGGTCTTCATCTTAGATTGAGCTTCAGAAAGATAGGCTTTAGCAATATCCCAAGCCTTGTGAAGTTGCTCACCAAAAGACCTAACATAATCTTAGATAGACACACTTTTTATATGCAAAGCCAAATCTATTCCTTTTTATTGATTCAACTCTCTAATCAGTCACTCAAACCTTCATATTCAACTTTCATTTTCTAATGCATTCGTGCGGCTTAAGAATAAACTCAGGACATCACTGTAGAATTGTAAGACATTTTTTCCCCCCATCACATCAACCTAAACTCACTCAACTATCAAATCCTCCTCTAGAGGGTAGTGTAGCTCTGCTGTGTGTGGAATGGTGCAGTGGACATCTTTAACTTCAGCTGTTACACTCCATAAAAATAAAACAAGCAGCTGCATATTCACAAACAACAACAGCCTGTCAGCTCTTATGTTGACGTGCAATGAAGAGTGATGAGTGAACTGCGTTTGTCTGATCATATAACATTCTCGATCAGATTTACAGAGTGATATGAAATGCTTCATGTGATTTACGCTGATGATGTTGTTAGACTCCTCTCCATGTGGTGTTCAGTCAGAATAATACGTGTTATCTTTCTTACTAATCCTTTTTTTCCCCCCATATATTTCTAATGGTTTTTATATTTCAATATTTCTTTGTTGTGTTTTGCCCAAATCCATTTCTTTATCTGTGCTGGTGCTCTGTACACAGTTCAAATCACTGGAATCACCTGATTTATGATCTGTAGCCCAGAAACCCCACAGCAGCCTGCAGCTGGACGCACTGCAATAACAGATGCACTTCATCATTCTGACCACCAGGTGACACTATCATACACTGAGGTGAAAATATTTGCATAATGAACTCTTTATCGATACAGTTGGCTGCTATCACTAGTTACTGCACTTTTTATAAAGTGAAATTTCAAGCATTTTTTCAGCACTTTACAGTAAATATTCAGAAGGTGTTGATTAGTTTTCTATAACAGCAGCTCTGGTAATAGTAGTAGTAGTAGTAGTAGTAGTAGTAATGACTTGTATGATGCTCCAGTAGCACTCTGAGGTTGATTGTTTTCCTAACAAAAGTTAGCCAACAATGACTATTTTTGAGTTTGGGAGAATATGTGTGTGTGTTTGTGTGTTGAAGTTAATAGAAATAAAATAACTATTCAGCAGTTCTATGGTTGAGCAGGAAAAAGTGAAAGACTGAGTATATTACAGTTTCTAGTTTTAGATTTAGTCTTTTTTTAATCCATCTTGGCTCAACATCTTACCGTCCAGAACTGTGAAGATGACCTCAGTGTACACATCACTACTCACTCTGTCCTCTGCACACTTGTTATTATAATGAACAGTTATGAGCTACACAAAGATGAAAATTAGAATCACTGAAGATGAACAACTGACAACGTGTGGTTTGGTTTAAGGAAGTGAAGATGCCCTACTTTTACATTGGGTTAATCAAGTGAAACAACAGAGCCCCCCTTTCTCAAGAAATATTAACGCAGGGGATAAGTCAGATGATTGGGGACCATATTTAATTATAAATATGGCCACAGCAGACACCCATGCTCTGTTTGGACAGATGAAGAAACAGAAGTTTTATCTGGCATCATCAAATGTCACTGCAACCCAAAATCACACTTAAGTCAGTGTAACCCAGAAAACTTTCTGCTTGCCTTTGAAGTACGTATGTATATGTATATATATGTGTGTGTGTGTGTGTGTGTGTATATGTATATATATATATATATATATATATATATGATATGATATTTTATATATTATTTGTCTGAGCTTAGTCTCATCTCCATTTCTGAAGAAGAGACTAATTCAACAGAAAAGGAAACAAAATGGTGTTTGGATGTTGGACGTAGTTAAGGAGGCAAAGTAAGAAAATATAGTCCAATATATTTTAGGTAATAAATGCACTCATAATACTAATATCTACATTTCCTGAACATGAAAAGTCTCAGTGTAGTTTTTTTAAAGCAGGTAAGTTTGTGTTGCTGACTTTCAGAAGCGTTTAATGGTCACCTCTCAGTGCTGTGAGATATAGATATAGAATATTGACTTTATGACAAATAATGGCTGAGATAATTGTGGTAATGTCAGTATTTTTGTAACACATTTAATCTCTGATTGGAGGCAGAAGATTAAATGTTAAAATATTCGTATTAATATGGAAAATTGTAAAAGGTTAACTCGTTAGATTTTTATATTTTTTTCTCATTTTCAGTGGCAAATAATATTTTATGATAAATAAAATTAACTTTTTTTTGGATATTTTGCAGTTTGTCATAAAACTGTTTATATTTTGATACTTATCTTGTACCCTAATATGTCTACAAGTATCATGATATTTTTTAGATATTTTGGACCTACTTCCTCGTGCTGTGATTCTGAGTCCTGCTACAGGAGTAATCTCGTCTTGTCTCATATAATGTTTTTGTCTTATATAGCATTTTCCTGCCTTAACACACTCACCTCTGCTTTGTTAATTATGTGCTGAGTTCAATCAGGTGTGTTGGGAAAAGGGAAAACACTGACATTTACAGGAATTTACAGGAGGCATCGGGATGGAGGAGGAGGGCCTGGTCTCCATGCTGGAACTCTCGGGGTTGTGCGGGACGATTGGCGGTCCTCCTCTGTTCTTACTGGGAAGCCTCCATATGCTCGCGGACAATGGGAATCACCCGGTCGATCTGTTCTTGCATCTCCTGAACGTAAACGTGGGGGGAGCACTAGGGGGAGGGTTGCTTTTCCCATGCCTCCTGGGCCACGTCCAGCAGTCCTCGCTGTCGCCGTGTGAAGAGGAGCTCAAAGGGGGTGAACCCGGTGGACGCCTCGGGGGTCTCTCGGACAGCAAAGAGGTCGGACGGGAGGAGAAAGTCCCAGTTCCTCCTCTCCTCGTCAGCCATCCTCCGGAGCATCCTCTTCAATGTTCTGTTACAACCCCAATTAGTCTAGGGGTATGTGGGGAATAACACTTATTTGATTATTAAAAATATGAGTGGTGTGTGGGTAATCACGGACCAGTAACCAGTAGTGCAAAACGATCCAAGTGATTTATTTATCTATATACAAGTGGTAACGTGTGTAGTGCCGGGTGAGAGTGGTAATATTTGCAAACTATTTACAGTAACACTGAACAGGACACCAAAGGGGAAAAAGGGACGCGAGCGGCACCAAAGCAAAGAAATGAACAAAACAAAACAAGTCTGCCTATTTTAAACCCTTTAACCTAACTACAACAAAAAATAGAAAATAAATCTTCAGCATCCAGGACGCTCTAACTACCTATTCTAATTAGCAAAACCAAAAGTACAGAGGGTAGTGCTCGCTCCTAACCTAGTGTGTCTAATACCAAAAACGGACCTCCTGCGTGATGTACTTACCTGTTCCCTTTTCCCCAACACTAAGAGTCACAACCACGGTAACAAACAACAAATTAACCATACAAACAAGTGACTAGAACAAAGCGGGGAAAACTGGAACAATTGACATACAAGGACAAACACAGTAAGGCAGCGTAATTCAACACAGAACAAAACAGAGGTACAATAGGGTTTTAGTTTTACGCGACCAGGACAACAACGACTTCTCATGAATGAATGGCAGCAGGTTTTAAATAGGCGGGGTAAGAGGTTGATTGGATGTCACGGCCGTTGACATCAGCGGGGTTAATTGAGACAGACAGGAACGTTATCTAATGAGGCAACCGCTGCAGAGAGAGAGAAAGAGAGGGAGGGCGAGAGAAAAGGGGGAGAGAAGAAAACACAAAAAACACGCGGACATACCCCAGAACGTAATATGTTCCAACAGCTGATTTGTCTGGGGGTGGTCGACAGACGTCCTCAGTTGCTTCATCTGCAACAGCCAACACAGATCCACCATTAGTTTTGATATAAAGGGCACACCTTGGTCGGTGTGGATGTCCTTTGGGATTCCAACCCGGCTGAATAGGAGGAGGAGGTCACGGACAATGTCCCGGGAGGTGGCCTTCTGAAGTGGAACTCCCTCAGGGTATCGAGTGGCATAGTCCACGATGACCAGTATGTATTCGTGGCCCCAGGCAGACTTCGGCATCTGCCCTACGACGACCATGCCTATCCTCTCGAAGGGGACGCTGATAATGGGGAGAGGGATTAGGGGCACAGGAGCAAGCTTCTAGGGGGTGGTCCTTTGACACTGGGGGCACTGCTGGCAGAACACACGGACCTCAGCTTCCATCCTAGGCCAGAGAAAGTGATCCTTCAGTTTGAGTCTGAGGTCTGAGTGGGCCAGGTGCATGAGGGCTTCAGTTCGGGTGAGGGAGACCACAAGCAGCTCGCAGGGCTGGCCTTGCCGCTCTGTCTAGTAGTACAGTAGGCCCCCATGAACCAGGGAGTGGGCAGCTGGGATTCTGAAGGACCTCCTCGATGACTTGCACCTGGCCCCAACAGTTCTTCAGTCTGGCGTAGTACATCTGCTCCTGGTCAAAATTCCCCTTCCGGGTGACCTGGGAAAACACAGAAGTGACAGGGTTAGTAGGGATGGAGGTCTCACCTGCTGAGGTTGCCTCAGAGTCTCCTTCGCTCTGGGCCACGCTGCTCTGGTTCTCTGCCTCCTTGGTGATCTGGGGGCCTTGGCAGTGGAGAATCCTGGCCAGTCTCATCCCAGGACCCAGGGCACGGGGAGTTCTGGGATGAGGCCTACGAGGAGCGGTCGTTCCCTGGTTTCAGGTCTCGTGCTGACTCGGGCCGCTGGTACCTCGTGGATGTCCCCGTGCATACAGGTGACTGTCAGGGAGCCATTGGCCTTGGGGTTGGACAGGAGGGAATGCAGGGCCAGGGTGATGGTGCTCTCTGAGTCTAGGTGGGCCTGCTGTTGACCTTGACAGGGATAGTAGGGAGGCTGGGAGGGGTGACTGTGGAGGGTGCATCCAGCGAGCCAGGGCTTGTCAGCATGTCGGGGGTGGCCGGTCCGGTGTGGTGGGTATGGACTCGTCCCTGCTGGTTCCTTAGGCAGAGTGATTTTGGCTGGGTCTCCTATCCCCTTTGGAGTGCTGTTCAAGGCGTCTCTTCAGTGAAGGCTGGGAGTACTCTCATCACTCACCCCTGCCAATATCCAGGGTGGCGACCGCTTGTTCCAGTGTCTCCATCATCTCCCGGGGGTTGCGGGCACCCCTCAGGCCTACAGCTTTCCGCTCTTCGGGCGGGAGAGCCCTCGGGAACCGGTCCATGGCCACCCTCTTGATGACCTTGGCAGCAGAGAGAATCTCCGGCTGTAGCCACCAATGGGCGGTGCATAGGAGCATGTCCATTTGGCCGCGAAGGGGTGGCTTTTGGGTTATAATTCCACCGGTAGAACTCTGCCGCCGCACTGGTGGGAGAGATGCCACAGCATAGGAGGATCTCCTTCTTCACCAGGTCATAATGTGTGGCATGTTGTTGGGGGAAAGTGCGTGGTAGGCCAGCTGGGCCTCCCCCATGAGGAAGGGTGCGAGGGCCAATGCTCCCTGGGCCAGGTTTCACGCTGAGCAACTCGGTCAAACGTGCTTAGGTAAGTCTCAACGTCATCTTCGTGGGTGAGCTTGGTGAGGAGGCGCTGGGCCTCAGCTCCAGGAGCTCTTGCATGGTGACCTGAAGGTTTTTGGCCAACTCCTGGATCACTGCCTGCTGCTGTAGATGGGTCTGCAGGAACTGTTGGAATATGGGGTCCATCTTGATGTTGGGGTCTGTGTTCATGCCCGCATACTTCACCACTGTGACAGCACGGGACCACAGAAAGGCAGAACACACGAGGCAGGAGTGAGGGGAACATGCTTTTTATTTTAGAAGGGGGTGCAGCAGCAAGTGGGGGTGAAAGTGAAAGTTGCTGGTGAAGTGGGATGAGGGCGTGGTCGTCCCAGAGATCACACTCTTTTACTTGTCTCTCTTGGAACTGTCTTAAGTGTCTCAGCAACTGAATTAAATTGTTTTAGAGCCTATCTCTCAGATCGTAGGCAGTTTGTCTAGGAGTTATATTTGATGCAAGTATGTCTTTTGATCCATATGTGTGGAATACTTTTAAAACATTTTTCTTTCATCTCAGAAATATTGCAAGATTGTGGCCTATGTTATCTTTTTCTGTGGCTGAAAAGTTGATCAACACTTTTGTCTTCTCTCACACTGATTATTGCAATGTGTTCCTTGCTGAGGTCTCTAAGTCTACAATAAATAAACTGCTTTATGTGCAAAATTCTGCAGCTAGAATCCTGACTAGGTCGAGGACAAGTGATCACATCACTCCTATTTTGGAATCCTTGCACTGGCTCCCTCTCAGGGTTTGTGTAGATTTTAAAATTCTTATGCTTACATACAAGGCTTTGCATGATTTGGATGGTTTTGCATGGTTTTAACCCATTACACCCCAAAATGTGGTCTTTTAACTGCCCCTCAGACTTGTTGGCGTACTATGGGTGATAGCGCCTTCTCTTCTTATGCTCCAAAACTGTGGAACTTACTACCATCTGATCTTAGAGAAGCCCAGTCTTTTAGTATATTTAAATCTTCTCTTGAAACTTAGTTCTTTAAGATTATTTTTACTTGATTACTTTGTTTTGTTTTTTGTAATTTAATTATTATTATTACTATTATTATTATTATTATTATTATTATTATTAATACTTGTTTATATTTGATTATTAACTCTTTTTTGATACATGTTTATATACTCTTATGTAAAGCACCTTGAGAGGCCTTTTTAAAGGCACTATATAAAATAAAGTTTTATTATTATTATGTAAAGTATCAGATTACGGACTGGATAAGATCAGCGCTATAAATCTGGACACCACGTGTAACTGCACTCACAGTCTAAGGAATGTGAATATCAAACATCTCCACTTTTTATGTGCAAGTTTATTTAAGTGTGTTAGAGCCACTGTAACATGGAGTTTTACTTGAGTATATTTCAGAACTGTTTCCATCTAAAAACTCCACAGCAGCCTGCAGCAGGATGCAGTACAATAACAGATGCACTTCATCCTTTTCAAAACCAGGTGTCACTATCACACACTGCAATGAAAAACTTTGGGTAATGAATCGATAGAGTAGGAAGGAAAGTTTCATTCTGCCATCACTAGTCAGTACACTTTTCAGAAGTCAAATTTGAAACATTTTCAGCACTTTAACGTAAATATTCAGACTTTTTCCCCGCTATAATGCAGATCAACACTTTAAGTTTAATATAAAATAGGTTTAATTTATGTTAAATACACTTCAGGATTATCCTTACTCCAGAAGTGTGTGTGTGTGTGTGTGTGTGTGTGTGTGTGTGTGAGAGAGAGAGAGAGAGAGAGAGAGAGAGAGAGTAAATAATTAATTTTTAAGACTGAATAGTTCTGTGAGGTTTCTGTGAAAGTTTTGCCTTTATCAATAACAACTGACATGTGATTACAGAAATCACTCACACAGACCCAAAGTATAACTTTTGTAATTGATACGACACCAAATTTATGTCTATCTGCTCCAAATCTCAATAGTGACATGAGCACTTCACATACAAAGTGATATAATATGTTTATTTGGAGTGAGACAAATTTAAACAACAATGTATATAACTAGCTTTGGCTAGTTGAAGTGTCTGTGGTGCGATATATACAAGCACTTTATCCTGGTCAGAGTCACAGTGAATCAGGAGTCTATTCCAGAAACACTGGGTGCCAATCAGGACCTATGACTATTACAGCACACACACACACACGCGCACACACTGTTTAATTTCTTACTAAATACACATTCTCTGCTGAATATTTACATTCTGGACTTCAGTTGAGCCTCAATGCCTTTAATCGCTTCAAATATTCACAATAAAGAAACAGTCACTAACAAGTGAAAACACAGCAGCTGACTGGAACAGTCCTAACCTGCTGGCAGTAGAAAAAAAGCACTTCACACACTGCTATAAAATGATTAAAGCTGCTTTAAATGTCTGTAAGTTGCTGATGTTGCTGGTGTAAAGGAGCAATTCAGTTTCTCCACTTCAGTGAGGAGCTCTCTCTATTCATCATGTTCCTCAAAGTCTGAAAGAAAACACACAGAAACATCAGAAATGTGTATTACAGCAGAACATTACTAACATTTATTTACATCAGTCATCATCACACACTCTCTGATTTACTTTTATTAATATTACTGATTAAGAAATAAATATCAATTTACTGTTGTAGCTCTCACATCTTCAAATTACAATAATTAATATGTTCACATTACTCTAATCTAATGGTGATTTTGGGTCTAAAAGCTAAAACTCACTGCCTTAGTCTAGTAGTCAGAGGATGTGGGTGTATCAGCAGTAGGACGGGGATGAAAAATCTGTGAAAAAAGAACGAGGCCATGCCTTGTTGAATTTGAATAATCAGGTGTGTAACTCCATAGAAAAATCAAAAACAGAAATAACAACTTGCGCTGCATAAATCTGAATTTAATAGAACATAGATTTACAACAATAAAATACATAATCATTTGCTTAGACCATCATCGTCAAACATACTACAAGTGACTGTAAACACTTTTTCGGTAAACACTTACTGCAAGTGTGTGATACACATCATCAGCTGTCCGGCCTGCGAGATCGAGAGCTGCGTACGTGTCGTCTTTAGCACTCGGCCCAGCGGTCTGCAGAGAGGAGGGGAGGAGAACGTGAGCAGGTTCGGCTGAAGATCTTTACAGTAAGAGTTTATTATGAACAAAGAAATCACCTGATAGATATTTCTGTAATAACTCACCTGATAGTCACCATCATCTTCCTTTTTCTTCTTTCTCTTGCATCTGCTCACACAAAGTCGAATATTTATTCAATTCAATTCAGTTTATTTCTAGAGCACATTTAAAACAGCTAAATCTGATCAAAGTGCTGTACAGCTGAGAGGAATTGAGATAAAAAAGGCACCTCAACATTACAGCACAAGACAGTGTAATATAAAACAAAACACGCTAAAAGAAAATAAAATAGTATTAAAAAAAAGTATAATTCTTCTCATTAAAATGACTAATTAGACACATGACTTAAAAAAACAAGGGTTAGATACAGTCATACGCCAAAGAGAAAAGATGGGTCTTAAGGCAAGATTTAAATTCTTCAGTAGTTGAAGCAGATCAGGTAGTTTATTTCGACAGTCTAGAGGCAGCTACTGAGAACGCACAGTCACCCTTGTATTTTAATCGTGAACGAATCTATCCATCAGAAACATCTTAAGAGGAATTAGTGATGAATTTATCAGCATAAATATTCTCACCTCAGCCAGAAGAGTGCAGAGAGAAGAGCTGCAAGCCCAAAAAGTCCAACTCCAACAGCCACATACACAATCAAAGAACCATGAAGGAAACCTGATAGTACCCACACACGCACACAGACACACAGGAATAGCAGAAGTGAAAAGATTTTTTAAAAAGAAAATCCATACTGTATGATGTATAACAGAGCAGAGATCAAACATGGACGTATAATCATCGCTCTCACCGTTTAAAGTGACGGACACTGCAGCTGATCTCTCAGAGCCGTGTTTATTCTGAGCCTCGCAGTAGTACTGTCCACTCTGTAGAGCCCTGTAACTCTGTCCAGATCCTACAGGTGATGATTCTTTCTCCTTAAACCAGGTGTACTTCTCCACAGGTGGGTTAGCATCACTGCTGCAGGTCAGAGTCACTGAACTGCCCTCCACTATCTCACCAGAGGAGCTGATGGACACTGAGACCTTCTTTGGAGGATCTGGAGAGTTCCATGATAAGAGTGAGGAAATCAGTTCATGATCATAATCAATGTTTTTCTTGATTTCTTTACTTTCATTAAATATCATGTGCTTCATCATCTATTGAGTTACACAATATGTAAGAAAAGATAAATAAAGCTCACATCTGATGCTGAGGGTTTGAGCAGGAGAGGGGAGATGTTCATATCCTCTTACAGCACAGCTATAACTGCCTGCATCCTCACTGCTGACCCGCTGCAGGTGGACTTCATTGCTCTTGGTGGTCTTTGTGGTTAAACCATGTCTGGTTTTGTACCAGATGAATGTGAGATCAGTCAGATTGCAGGTGGTTTTACAGGTCAGAACGGCTGATTGTCCCTCTGTCACTGCTGCAGGAGCGATCACCTGAAGATCTTAAACAATGAGAGAAACAGTAATTCAGGAAAGCTGTCCTGAAGCAAGGAAAGCATCTAATTTAAAACTCTGCTCTCTCATAGTCTTTTTCAATTTAATGGTACTCATTTCAGTATTATTTTCAGTGTTTATAATCTTCTTAACTCTGGAGGCTAGTCACTTTTTGTCAAATTAATGATCAGATCAATCAGAGAAAACACTTTGTACTTTGACAAAAAATATTGACATAAGCAGTATGAATGTTTCAGAGACTCTCATTAATCAGGTATAAAACTCTCAAACCTTTTTCAGTATGAACATAATAATCACATTCATAAGTTTCAATAATCTGGTACAAAACTCTGACACTTCTGTGTGTAAAGAGAGATTATCACCTGAGTGACATACAGTGGCCCTAAAAATACTTGAACACTGAAGCCACACAAACATATGAATTTCAATACATTAGAAATCAACATTTCAAACCAAATGGCATTTATTTTAAAGAAGGATACCACAAGCACACTTTTTAAGCAAAACATTTCCCACAAAAAAAATTATTTTAAAAAATATAAAATAATAAATATACTGTTCAAAATTAGACAAAAAATTATTTGGACGCTTAATATGATGAATTTGTACAGTTAATATGATGAACTACACCACGTGTTACTCTGCTAGGAGCATCTGTATGAAATTAAATGTAATTAGCTACATACATCCACTATAAATTAGCTTGGGAGCGGTTAAAGTTCAAAGATGAAGGACTTGTGAGTGAAAACAGACGACATACAGACAGACCCTGAAAGCCCACTAACAGCCTGAACAGGATAATTGTGAGTAAAATCAAGAAAAACAGATGAGAAACAGCAGCAAGGATTGCTTCAGACATCAATGATACAGATACAATGTGCACAAACTATTCAAAACAGGATCAACGAGCACGGCTACAGAGGGAGAGTAGTGCAGCGGAAACCATTCATCAGCCTCAAGAATAAGAAAGCAAGGGTGAAATGTGCAAAAGAACATGCACAAAAAGAAAGCAGTTTCTGGCCATCTGTCTTATTTTCAGATGAATCCTAATGGAACTTGGATGGATCTGATGTTGGAGTGTTTGTGTGGAGAAAGTCAGGATAAGAACTCCAAACACAGCACTAAGGGTATTATAAAGCACAGAGGTGGCTGGGGCTGTTTTTCCTACAGTGGTGTTGCTGAGCTTGGGTTCATTGATGGCATCATGAACTCAGAAGTGGACTGAGGTATTCTGGATGGAAACTTGCAGAAATCAGCAAAGAAATTATTCATGAGACAGAAATGGATTTTTCAGCAGGATAATGATCCAAAGCACCAGCCGCTTTTTGAAAGAACACTTCCCAGAACACTGACCTAAACTCTATAAAGCATCCATGGTTGCAGTGGAGAAGAAATTGACAGATTGTCAATGTCAGTGGATGAACTGAAAGATTTGTTGGTTGAAACTTAAAGAAAATTCCATCAAAAGTTACAGAAACAGGCTGATTTCAGTCCCAGGCATTGTCAAGAAGTTCAGCAAAACAAAAGATGACAGACTAAACACTGGAACTGTGATCTTTAATGAAGGAACTATTGAGTGTCTACATACTTTTCCTCTAAATATTATTTTAATACTTTTAGCGTAATATAGTTTTGGGAAGTGTTTTGCTTTAAAATTAATGATATTAGGTTAGACAGGTTGTTTTCTAATGCAATGAAGATTATAATTGTGAAATTAATTTTAAAAAAAAAGGTTGTTAAATTGTAAGTGTGGCTTAAGTGTCAAAATGCTTTTTAGGACCACTGCATGTAGAAAATGAAATGATTTTATTTACCTGTAACAGTGAGTGTAACACCGGGTTCACCCATCCATCGTTCTTTTTGATCATTTGTTATGACTCTGAAGCAGTACATGTGTTCATCTGTTTTCTTCACATCACTCAGTCTGAGGGAGAAGTGATTCTGTTCATCTCCTAAATACTCCACTCTGCCTGAGTAACCTGATTCATTACGCAGATCAGTCGGCTCTATACCTGGAACTGGGTTTATTAACCAAAACCTGTTCATCACTGTAAGACCTGTTGGGTGTGTGTAAGTGCCGTTCATAAACACTGTAGATCCTCTTAAAGCACAGAGATTTAGTTGGCTGTATTTCACACTCCATTTATTCCCAAGAGCTCCTGAAACATGATACATGAAAGAGGTGTTTAGAGGTCATTATCCTGAGCCCCATAAAACACTGAGTTAGCTTACAGCTTCACTTCTGTCCTCTGGAACTCTGGGTTGGAGAAATAAAACCAGTTCTTTACCACTGGAAGAAAACCGTGTGCAGGATTTGGACATAGCAGTGTGTTTTAAATTGAGAACTCGTAATGTGGAATTAACATTTAACAGCATCCACTACTATTCAGTCGTCACTTACGTCTGTTTTTCTTTAAATCCAGTGTCACTTATAGACAAATTGTAACAAGAATATTTCACCTGGACTTCAGGTTTTTGGGCAGGAGATGATGTTATTGTTTATTCCATTTTATATCTTACTAAGAGTTGAGTTAAGCACACACACATCCGTATTCAGACCTCAGATTTAACTGCAGACTAAAACACCATTCACACGTTGTGTGAGAGTTATGCACGGGGGCGGAGTTTTTCAAAAACAGAGGCGTGTCTTAGTTAAACGGGATTCTGACCACGAACTTAATCCCATTTTTCTCACGTAATATCAGCTCAAGGGAGGAGCAGTGTTATATTTATAATGTTAGTTATAACAAGTATCAAAATATACTGGTGGTTAAAGTTGTATTTATTGTCTCTGGGGTGTGTAGTTGTGATGATGTTAATGTGTGACTCACCTGAGATCATGAACAGAAAGATCAGATAAAGTGGAGAAGCCATTTTGAGGGACATCATTGCTGGAGAGCTTCTATAGAAAAAAAAAAGGAAAACCTATAAAATTTGCTTATAAAAAGTCACAACAACAACATACAATCTACTGAGCTGTTAATCCACGTTTTCTTTGGAGAAATAATTAAGTAATGACATACAATTATCACAGCATCCATCAGAAGTCTTTCATTAGCTGAGGGATTATTTATTTTAATACCACAGTGCAGCTGAATTCTGGTTTCTGATTGGTCATTCTCTATAATTAATCAACACCTTGTACAGCGAACGCTCCACATAAATGGATTAAACAAATGACTATAATCATTGATATGGTCAAGTTTTCTGTAAGGAGAAATTTATTTAATGGAAGGAGTCTCCAGTGTCAGAGCTTTGTAAAGGTAAAGCTGTAACTTTAAGTTTTCTGACATCATCAGGACAGAGAAGTTTATGCTTTACATTACACAGAACATTAAATATAACATTAAACAGGAAAAAGTATGATGTTTATGACAAATATTCACAAGCCACAAAAGAAAACCTGTACATGAATTCGCTGTTACCAAATCTACTTAGAGAAGCTCACACATGCTTAAAACATTGCATACTTGTCATGCACTAATCTGCATAGTCATAGAATTGTCATTATTTGCATATCAGAATCTGATACTTCAAGGAGGAATTTTCTGGAAAGATGTCTAAAGTAGAATAGTACACAAAAATCACACATATTTTACAAACCAGGATGCTTTAAAACAAAAAGATGCAGTGCTATCAGTTAAGATAAAGAATCGGGTAAAAAGAGAATAATTATGTAGATTTATTTCTTGTGCATGAAGCTAAGTAAGTATTTCAAGTTTAAATAGTGCATGCACTCGTGGGACAAACAGCAGTGATGATTGATTCGTGGTCTCGCTGGTTCATAAGTTTCAATATTGTCACCAATAAACTCAATTAAACAGCAGAAGATTTCATCAGAAACTAAGAATGGAAAGAGCAGGTATATAGAAGACAAACTGAACATGAAACTCTAGCTGTATGAAATACATTTGATAAATGAATAGAGCTACATGTATTGGCCCCGATGGCCTTCCACACTACATCACCACAGTACCACCTACAGCCACAGCTACATAATCAGCCTTTCTCCTCTCTGCTCCTGGAGTACTCCTGCTCTACTAATGTCAGTGTTTTCCCTTTTCCCAACACACCTGATTCAACTCATCAGATAATTAACAAAGCAGACGTGAGTGTGTTAAAGCAGGAAAATGCTATATAAGATAACATTACTCCTGTAGCAGGACTCAGAAACATGACAATAGGTGTGGGTCACATGACCAAAATATCAAATCACACTTCATACCATACATGAAGACATTTTCAGGGTACACAATATGTATCACTGTATAAACACTTGCTAAGGAACTGTCAGCAAAATAGTAAAAGAAAAAACAAAAAAACAATGAAACTGCTACTACACTTACTACGGCCTGTCAGTCAGTCTGTGCGTTACCATGGCAACATGCAGCCTTGGCTTCTTTGGGAACTATTTCTATCGAAGGAGCAAAAATAACCAAAATATTTGCCCATATTGTGTCTGACATGTCATTTACTTGATATTAATTTTTATTAATAGAACTGTCACACTTGCAATCGTGCTGTTTATCTGTGGCCTCGTGCCTACGGCCACATCACAGCCACGCCCATATTCAGTTTAACAGTTTAACACATTCTTGCTCATGTCTTATTGCTTAATTGACTTTAAAAGTAATTATTTATCATTAAAGGTAAGGAAACAAAAAATATTAGTAAAAAATTGCAACATTTTGCCATTTTAAATATTCAATACAAATATTTTAACATAGAGTTTGAAATTATTATAAAAAGAACACAAAAAGCCACAATTATCACAGACACAATTCATCATGAAATCAGTATTATATCCATAATTCCCAGCACAGATAAGCGATCGGTAAAATCGATAAAAGTTGCCAAAAGTCACGTAGTTCCCAATTGAACAGCACAAACTACAACCGTGTTGGAAAAAACAACACTGAGCCTCTCTATGTTCAGGAAATGTACATATACTGAGGAAATTTAGTAAAATATTAAACGTTAATGTTTTCTTACTGTGTCTTCTCGACCTTGATGTCCAGCAACCAAACTACGACTAAAGAAAAGCGCGAGAGAAAGAGTGTGTGGTTAAGAGCTGTTGCTGATGTGTGTGAAAACACGCCTTTTTGTTTCCTCTTTATTGCTCCCTAAATATATTTTTAAGAAACCCTAAGAGACTAGCACTGAAGCAGAGAGTTTTCGCCTCGAGTAGGATGAAGTCATTTTTGAGTAATGTGCTGCATGCTTGTGCATTTATTACCTCAGATGTTTCATACAAAAGCAAATTAATTACAATAGATTACTTTTTATTAATTAAGCCAAAAAAAAACTTTACTAGCATTTTCAAACATGTGTTACTGCATCAGCAAGACTGTCTTTGCACCAGAGTAAAAACTGTGTATGCATTGTGTACAGTACATTTTAACACATCAGTCCAATGTGTGAATGAATCAACCCATTGCCATGCCAACTGAGGAAGTGAAACAACACCCCAAACCACAAAACACACACTACACAATGTTTAAAACTGTCTGTTTTATTTTTAAAATTAGTACTTTATAGGTATTATGAGTATTTATCTAATTGTGTGGTATATTTTATCTTTCTGTCTTTCTTAGACTTTCTATACTTCCTAATGTGATACAACAAGCATTAGGTATTTTTATCATCTATATTTAAATTACGAAGTAAGCCAATACCCTTTATAAATAAACAGCTTAGCTCATTGCTTGAAAATGATCTAATGCTGATGCTAATCTTTGCTAATGCTAACTCTAGTTAAAATCTACTCTAGGGGCCTCCGTACATCCTGGGGCAGATCTCTGTGAACATGGGCAGGAATGGGGTCAGCTCAGGGAGTAAAAAAAAATCATTCAAATGTTGAACCCAGCTACTTAACCTTTAGACTCTGGACTAATGCAGCTTTAACAGGAAGTGTTGGTGTTGAATTGTCCTGTAGTGCAGTACCGCTGCTCTATGAGTCATAGTCATCAGTCATGAGTCATGAGCAGTTACTTTTCTAAACACTAATCTCACATTTCAATCCTGTCTTCAATGCCTCCCTTCATCACTCTGAAGTGTGTATCACCTACATCACAGGGTGTGAGTGTGTAGCGTGGAAAAGATTTTTAATATAATATTGAATATAATAGCAGAATACCGAAAGTAATACTGTAATACTGAATATTGCATCAGTATAAGTTTAGGATGTTGTGAAAGCAAAAAGCTCCCAATTCCTGAGAAAACAGATTTTTATTTAATAGTGCATGAATGTATTATGAAATGAAAGTTTCTGTTTGTGTAAGCAGAACTCAGAATAAATGTGTGTAAAGCAGTTCTTTCCACATGACTGAGTGAAATGAACTCAACAGCTCCTCCTTCAGGCCAAAGGAGTCACAACAGGAGATGGTCATAGAGAGAAACTCATTAACCCAGTGTTAATTATGGTTTTACAGGACTGTAAACACTGATACACACCGGCATGATGAAGTAAAAAAAAAAAGTAGATGGTCATTTATCATACACACTTCAAGTGAATGACCTCATTTAAAGACAAGCTGCATCTTAATGCACATGATACATGATAAACACTATATATTTATATATTTGACTGAATCCTGTAAGTCATATTGAGGATGTGCATTCCTTTTCATTATGCTGAGTTATAAATAAAGGAAAAAATAAACCAACAAAACAAAATAATGCTAAAGTAACAGATATATACACCAAACAAAGTAATAAACAGTAATAAAATACACTTAGGTTTAGGGGTAAATATTTAAAATATTCCAGCATACTCTATATGATAAACATAAAAAGATGAACTATAAAAACACAGTATGACCATATATTTATACATTATAAATCAACACAACAATTATCATATAGCATGTTATAGATAAGGGATTTCAGACCTGAACCTAGAGAAATGATGCATATTCCTTTGACTATCCTCCACAGACACACACACACACACACACACACACACAATGCTATTAGACTTAATTAAATTCTATAAATACATTTGTCTCTTTTAATAAAGCTTGACTCCATGTTACAGCTGTTCTAACTGACAATCTCCTGCCCCCTTCCCCCAGTTCACTCTAGTAACCCTAACACTAATGCTGTGTTCGAGGCAAAGGTGCAACTTGTAATTTCCCGCCTACAACCAGTAAAAAAAAAAAAAAAAACACAGAAAACACTCCTTAACATGAAATTTCAACTTGGGGTAGTCTTCTTAAGTACCAGTTCCTTCCCCTTTTACGGAGTTACAGCACATCAACACGGCCGCTCGTTCTGTGAACAGTGTAAAGTTGGTCTTCTCTACTTTTAAATGAGTTTAAAGCAGTACTGGCTTTAGATCAGTTAATATATAGACAGTATAGTTTTCAGAAGGTAATCATCAACATTACAGTAATCACTAATGTACTCTAGCTTATTGCTAAGCTACTCACTGTTGTCCGCTGTAAGTGCTGTGATGCAATTTTAGTCCAAAATGTTGCATGAATGTTTATAGGGAACAGAACCAATAGTGCGGTTAAAGTAGCTGTTTATGAGCTTCTGCTCTGACAGAACAAACAAAAGACACGCTTTCATGGAGATGTCCATGTTTTTTTTTTTTTCTCCACTTTGCGAATTGCAAATTAGCTATCGATAAATGAAAAACAAATACGTTTTTAGATTTCCAATATGTGCAGGCAGAAGTTTTATCAAAGTCTGGTGATGATGATCATAATAAGCTGAATTTAACCAGGTGCTATATTTTCATTGAGCCTAACTGGATTTTGAGTTAGGATCCGCAAGTGAGTTACATTTACATTTACATTTATCTCATGGGTCTGAGGCTTTAAATATTCAAAATGTGAACGTTAGCTAACAGTTTAGTCCAGATATTTTTTTTAGTTATCCAATGTTCTCCAGTTACACTTGGTTGCACATGATATACACATCAAGACATCAGAAGGTATCAAAAAAAAAAAATAAATAAAAAAGCTCATGTGGCATCTGGAGAGTTTCTAGAAGCTTTCCACTGACCAGGTGGGAGCTGTGGTGAGGTTGAATAAACGGGTGAATGTTGATTAATTCACTCTGCTGTAGATCACAGTGGGATCCTCAGCATTGGAAGGCCTGCAGAAAGAGAATAAATGATCAGAGTAAGATCCAGCAGAAGATCATTTCCAGCTCTGTTGGCGTGGAGGAAACAGACCGGCTCCTCTCACCTGTAGTCAGCACCAGTGCGAGTAAATCTAACACTAGCGTACTGAACCTCCTTGTCCTCAGAGCCAGAAGCTTTCACAGCAGAACTCTCAGCGCTCCCGGGGTCACCGGCACTCCGGCGTACAACTCTGGCATACAGGACTTCATCCTGATTGGCCGAAGCTGAATCAGGTACAGTGTTGATTGGATTTGTCATTGCTACACTGGCATAAAGATTATCCTGAGGTGGGAGAACATGACATCACAGAGACAGAGGAGTGAAAATGGTGAACATCTACATCACAGTGTCGTAGAATTCTGGGTTGTGATTGGTCGGAAGGTGTTGATTAATTTACTATAACAACAGCTCTGACAGTAGGGCAGCTGCGAATTACAGGTTTATAGTAACGCACTCATTCATTATACGTTATCGTTTCTATAGTAACGGCTCCTTCACAGGGGTGTGTACAGTGGATGCTCCACATAAACAGATTAAAAAATGGGTATCTAAGGGAACGACTGTTTATAGCTGCGATAACATAAATGTGAACAGGAACTGACTTGTGTCACGAATGTCCCACGATATTAAATGTAACTATAAACAGATAAAAGTATGAAGTGTGGTACTGAAATAAATAAACAAGTAGAACTGGGGATGCCTCTGTCACGTAAAGCAGGTGCAGTAAACTGAGAATGCTGGGCAAAGGCAGAACACGAAAACCGAGAACTAAACAAAGTCAAGAAACCAGGAAAACAAACACAGAACAAAGGCTTGGTATGGATCAGGCTGCAAAACACTGAAACAATACTTTGCAACTTTACAACGAAACACAAGGGTATAAATAGACAGACTAATCAAGGGCAAATCAAGAACAAGTGATAACGATGATTACACGTGAGGAACACAAACGATAACAAGACAGGAATCAAAACCCGGACGTGTGCTGTCGCTGTCCAAGCTGCATAACGTACTGACACTCAGCGCGGGGGGTAAACCTGACTGCCACGCCCATCAGCAAGTCCAGTCCTTCTTGTCACTAATTTGTGTTTCTGATATATCTATAAAATATAATTCAAACAGGATGGAAGCTATCAATGAAAACATATTTCTGACATTTCACCTTGATGTGACCTTGACCCTGATTGGATCAATTTCAAAATGTAATCTATTTATCTACTGCTTATAATGATAATGCCAAAAAAGTCCTACAAACACTCAACACTTGTTCTTTTCGCTTAGAAGAATCTCAGATGTATGCACAGAAGGACCTAGTGGTGGGGGCAAAAAAATTGTAATCCCTGGCAAATCGCTGTTGTATATCACAGTTGGGGTGGTAACAGTAACTCACCACTCCGTTGTTGGTTATTTTGCTATAATAGAAACACAGTGAAGTTTTTAAATGACAATATAAACACACTTCTCAACAATTATCTGTACATTTATTTACCTGTTTTGAACTTTGGTCTGCTGTTGAACCATTTCTTTTCTTTTTCCTGTTGAAAAAAACAACAACAAAATATTTACATTGAATGAAATATAATAAATCCATTAGTCCTGTAACAGTAAACACTAAACATACACAATATGGCCAAAAGTACGTGCACCCCGACCATCACCCCTATATGTGGTTCTTCCCCAAACTCTAACCACAAAGTTGGAAGAACACAATTGTATAGAATGTCTCTGTATGCTGTAGCATTACAATTTCTGTTCACTGGAACTAAGAGGCTCAAATCTGTTCCAGCATGACAATGCCCCTGTGCACAAAGCGAGCTCCATGAAGACATGGTGTGTTAAGGTTGCAGTGGAAGAACTCGAGTGTCCTGCACAGAGCCCTGACCTCAACCCCACTGAACACCTTTGGGATGAACTGGAACACCGACTGCACCCCAGACCTGCTCGACATTCCAACATAAGTGCCTGACCTCACTAATGCTCTTGTAGCTGAATGAACACAAATCCCCACAGCCACGCTCCAAAATCTAATGAAAAGCCTTCCTAGAAGAGTGGAGCTCATTATAACAGCAAAGGGGAATAAATCTGGAATAAGATGTTCAACAAACACATATGGGTGCGTTGGTCAGGGGTGCACATACTTTTGACCATACAGTGTACATAAAACTTGGTCAGTTAAAAACAGGAGTGTTTACTAGAAAAATATTCAAACATGCAGAGCTGTACAACAGAAAATAATGTAAAGATTCTGACTATGACCTCACTCCAATTTTTATATTAAGGTGAAAAAATTCTTGTATTTTCTTACCTTATAAACAAGAAGGTGATAATCAGACAAACACACACAAACACAACAGCCCCAACACCTGCGTACACACCTAAGCTCTGAAACCCTGTGTGGACGATGATGTGATAATGAATCAGTGTTAAATATTTATCAGTGTGATTCTGAGTTATAGATTTACATCATCGCTCTCACCGTTTAAAGTGACGGACACTGCAGCTGATCTCTCAGAGCCGTGTTTATTCTTAGCCTCGCAGTAGTACTGTCCACTCTGTAGAGGTCTGTAACTCTGTCCAGATCCTACAGGTGATGATTCTTTCTCCTTAAACCAGGTGTAGTTCTCCACAGGTGGGTTAGCATCACTGCTGCAGGTCAGAGTCACTGAACTGCCCTCCACTATCTCACCAGAGGAGCTGATGGACACTGAGACCTTCTTTGGAGGATCTGGAGAGTTCCATGATAAGAGTGAGGAAATCAGTTCATGATCATAATCAGTGATTTTCTTGATTCCTTTACTTTCATTAAATATCATGTGCTTCATCATCAATTGAGTTACACAATATATAAGAAAAGATAAATAAAGCTCACATCTGACACTGAGGGTTTGAGCAGGAGAGCGGAGATGTTCATATCCTCTTACAGCACAGCTATAACTGCCTGCATCCTCACTGCTTACCCGCTGCAGGTGGACTTTATTGCTCTTGGTGGTCTTTGTGGTTAAACCACGGCTGTTTTTGTACCAGATGAATGTGGGATCAGTCAGACTGCAGGTGGTTTTACAGGTCAGAACAGCTGATTGTCCCTCTGTCACTGCTGCAGGAGCGATCACCTGAAGATCTTAAACAATGAGAGAAACAGTAATTCAGGAAAGCTGTCCTGAAGCAAGGAAAGCATCTAATTTAAAACTCTGCTCTCTCATAGTCTTTTTCAATTTAATGGTACTCATTTCAGTATTATTTTCAGTGTTTATAATCTTCTTAACTCTGGAGGCTAGTCACTTTTTGTCAAATTAATGATCAGATCAATCAGAGAAAACACTTTGTACTTTGACAAAAAATATTGACATAAGCAGTATGAATGTTTCAGAGACTCTCATTAATCAGGTATAAAACTCTCAAACCTTTTTCAGTATGAACATAATAATGACATTCATAAGTTTCAATAATCTGGTACAAAACTCTGACACTTCTGTGTGTAAAGAGAGATTATCACCTGAGTGACATACAGTGGCCCTAAAAATACTTGAACACTGAAGCCACACAAACATATGAATTTCACTACATTAGAAATCAACATTTCAAACCAAATGGCATTTATTTTAAAGAAGGATACCACAAGCACACTTTTTAAGCAAAACATTTCCCACAAAAAAAATTATTTTTAAAAATATAAAATAATAAATATACTGTTCAAAATTAGACAAAAAATTATTTGGACGCTTAATATGATGAATTTGTACAGTTAATATGATGAACTACACCACGTGTTACTCTGCTAGGAGTGTCTGTATGAAATTAAATGTAATTAGCTACATACATCCACTATAAATTAGCTTGGGAGCGGTTAAAGTTCAAAGATGAAGGACTTGTGAGTGAAAACAGACGACATACAGACAGACCCTGAAAGCCCACTAACAGCCTGAACAGGATAATTGTGAGTAAAATCAAGAAAAACAGATGAGAAACAGCAGCAAGGATTGCTTCAGACATCAATGATACAGATACAATGTGCACAAACTATTCAAAACAGGATCAACGAGCATGGCTACAGAGGGAGAGTAGTGCAGCGGAAACCATTCATCAGCCTCAAGAATAAGAAAGCAAGGGTGAAATGTGCAAAAGAACATGCACAAAAAGAAAGCAGCTTCTGGCCATCTATCTTATTTTCAGATGAATCCTAATGGAACTTGGATGGATCTGATGTTGGAGTGTTTGTGTGGAGAAAGTCAGGATAAGAACTCCAAACACAGCACTAAGGGTATTATAAAGCACAGAGGAGGCTGGGGCTGTTTTTCCTACAGTGGTGTTGCTGAGCTTGGGTTCATTGATGGCATCATGAACTCAGAAGTGGACTGAGGTATTCTGGATGGAAACTTGCAGAAATCAGCAAAGAAATTATTCATGAGACAGAAATGGATTTTTCAGCAGGATAATGATCCAAAGCACCAGCCGCTTTTTGAAAGAACACTTCCCAGATCACTGACCTAAACTCTATAGAGCATCCATGGTTGCAGTGGAGAAGAAATTAACAGATTGTCAATGTCAGTGGATGAACTGAAAGATTTGTTGGTTGAAACTTAAGAAAACCATGTGCAGGATTTGGACATAACAGTGTGTTCTAAATTGAGAGCTTGTAAGAAAATTCCACCAAAAGTTACAGAAACAGGCTGATTTCAGTCCCAGGCATTGTCAAGAAGTTCAGCAAAACAAAAGATGACAGACTTTTAAACACTGGAACTGTGATCTTTAATGTAGGAACTATTGAGTGTCTACATACTTTTCCTCTAAATATTATTTTTATACTTTTAGCGTAATATAGTTTTGGGAAGTGTTTTGCTTGAAAAGTTTGCTTGTGGCGTCTCTCTTTACAATTAATGATATTATGTTTGACAGGTTGTTTTCTAATGCAATGAAGATTATAATTGTGAAATTAATTTAAAAAAAAAAGGTTGTCAAATTGTAAGTGTGGCTTAAGTGTCAAAATACTTTTTAGGACCACTGTATGTAGAAAATGAAATGATTTTATTTACCTGTAACAGTGAGTGTAACTCCGGGTTCACCCACCCATCGTTCTTTTTGATCATTTGTTATGACTCTGATGCAGTACATCTGTTCATCTGTTTTGTTCACGTCACTCAGTCTGAGGGAGAAGTGATTCTGTTCATCTCCTAAATACTCCACTCTGCCTGAGTAACCTGATTCATTACGCAGATCAGTCGGCTCTATACCTGGAACTGGGTTTATTAACCAAAACCTGTTCTCCACTGTAAGACCTGTTGGGTGTGTGTAAGTGCCGTTCATAAACACTGTAGATCCTCTTATAGCACAGAGATTTAGTTGGCTGTATTTCACACTCCATTTATTCCCAAGAGCTCCTGAAACATGATACATGAAAGAGGTGATTAGAGGTCATTATCCTGAGCCCCATAAAACACTGAGTTAGCTTACAGCTTCACTTCTGTCCTCTGGAACTCCGTGTTGGAGAAATAAAACCAGTTCTTTACCACTGGAAGAAAACAATGTGCAGGATTTGGACATAGCGGTGTGTTTTAAATTGAGAACTCGTAATGTGGAATTAACATTTAACAGCATCCACTACTATTCAGTCGTCACTTACGTCTGTTTTTCTTTAAATCCAGCGTCACTGATAGACAAATTGTAACAAGAATATTTCACCTGGACTTCAGGTTTTTGGGCAGGAGATGATGTTATTGTTTATTCCATTTTATATCTTACTAAGAGTTCAGTTAAGCACACACACATCAGTATTCAGACCTCAGATTTAACTGCAGACTTAAACACTATTCACACGTTGTGTGAGAGTTATGCACGGGGGAGGAGTTTTTCAAAAACAGAGGCGTGTCTTAGTTAAACGGGATTCTGACCACGAACTTAATCCCATTTTTCTCACGTAATATCAGCTCAAGGGAGGAGCAGTGTTATATTTATAATGTTAGTTATAACAAGTATCAAAATATACTGGTGGTTAAAGTTGTATTTATTGTCTCTGGGGTGTGTAGTTGTGATGATGTTAATGTGTGACTCACCTGAGATCATGAACAGAAAGATCAAATAAAGTGGAGAAGCCATTTTGAGGGACATCATTGCTGGAGAGCTTCTACAGAAAAAAAAGGAAAACCTATAAAATTTGCTTGTAATAAGTCACAACAACAACATACAATCTACTAAGCTGTTAATCCTCCTTTTCTTTGGAGAAATAATTAAGTAATGACATACAATTATCACAGCATCCATCAGAAGTCTTTCATTAGCTGAGGGATTATTTATTTTAATACCACAGTGCAGTTGAATTCTGGTTTCTGATTGGTCAGAAGGTGTTGATTAATTCTCTATAATTAATCAACACCTTGTACAGTGAACGCTTCACATAAATGGATTAAACAAATGACTATAATCATTGATATGGTGAAGTTTTCTGTAAGGAGAAATTTATTCAGTGGAAGGAGTCTCCAGTGTCAGAGCTTTGTAATAGTAAGAGGTAAAGCTGTAACTTTAAGTTTTCTGACATCATCAGGACAGAGAAGTTTATGCTTTACATTACACAGAACATTAAATATAACATTAAACAGGAAAAAGTATGATGTTTATGACAAATATTCACAAGCCACAAAAGAAAACCTGTACATGAATTGACTGTTACCAAATCTACTCAGAGAAGCTCACACATGCTTAAAACATTGCTTACTTGTCATGCACTAATCTGCATAGTCTTAGAATTGTCATTATTTGCATATCAGAATCTGAGAATTGAAGGAGAAATGTTTTGGAAAGATATCTAAAGTAGAATAGTACACAAAAATCACATATATTTTACAAACCAGGATGCTTTAAAACAAAAAGATGCAGTGCTATCAGTTAAGATAAAAAATTGTCTAAAAAGTGAATAATTATGTAGATTTATTACTTGTGCATGAAGCTAAGTAAATATTTCAAGTTTAAATAGTGCATGCACTCGTGGGACAAACAGCAGTGATGATTGATTCGTGGTCTCGCTGGTTCATAAGTTTCAATATTGTCACCAATAAACTCAATTAAACAGCAGAAGATTTAATCAGAAACTAAGAATGGAAAGAGCAGGTATATAGAAGATAAACTGAACATGAAACTCTAGCTGTATGAAACACATTTGATAAATGAATAGAGCTACATGTATTGGCCCCGATGGCCTTCCACACTACATCACCACAGTACCACCTACAGCCACAGCTACATAATCAGCCTTTCTCCTCTCTGCTCCTGGAGTACTCCTGCTCTACTAATGTCAGTGTTTTCCCTTTTCCCAACACACCTGATTCAACTCATCAGATAATTAACAAAGCAGACGTGAGTGTGTTAAAGCAGGAAAATGCTATATAAGATAACATTACTCCTGTAGCAGGACTCAGAAACATGACAATAGGTGTGGGCCACATGACCAAAATATCAAATCACACTTCATAATATACATGAAGACATTTTCAGGGTAGACAATATGTATCACTGTATAAACACTTGCTAAGGAACTGTCAGCAAAATAACAAAAAAAAAAAAGAAACTGTTTTAGAAACTACACTTACTACGGCCTATCAGTCAGTCTGTGTGTTACCATGGCAACATGCAGCCTTGGCTTCTTTGGGATCTATTTCTATCGACGGAGCAAAAATAACCCAAATATTTGGCCATATTGTGTCTGACATGTCAGTTACTTGATATTAATGTCTTATTAATAGAATTGTCACACTTGCAATCGTGCTGTTTATCAGTGGCCTCGTGCCTACGGCCACATCACAGCCACGCCCATAATCAGTTTAACAGTTTAACACATTCTTGCTCATGTCTTATTGCTTAATTGACTTTAAAAATAATTATTTATCATTAAAAGTAAGGAAATAAAAAATATTAGTAAAAAATTGCAACATTTTGCCATTTTAAATATCCAATACAAATATTTTAACATCGAGTTTGAAATTATTATAAAAAGAACACAAAAAGCCACAATTTTCACAGACACAATTCATCATGAAATCAGTATTATATCCATAATTCCCAGCACAGATAAGCGATCGGTAAAATCGATAAAAGTTGCCAAAAGTCACGTAGTTCCCAATTTAACAACACAAACTACAACCGTGTTGGAAAAACAACACTGAGCCTCTCTATGTTCAGGAAATGTACATATACTGAGGAAATTTAGTAAAATATTAAACATTAATGTTTTCTTACTGTGCCTTCTCGACCTTCATGTCCAGCAACCAAACTACGACTAAAGAAAAGCGTGAGAGAAAGAATGTGTGGTTAAGAGGTGTTGCTGATGTGTGTGAAAACACGCCTTTTTGTTTCCTCTTTATTGCTCCCTAAATATATTTTTAAGAAACCCTAAGAGACTAGCACTGAAGCAGAGAGTTTTCGCCTCGAGTAGGATGAAGTCATTTTTGGGTAATGTGCTGCGTGCTTGTGCATTTATTACCTCAGATGTTTGATACAAAAGCAAATTAATTACAATAGATTACTTTTTATTAATTAAGCCAAAAAAAAAAACTTTACTAGCATTTTCAAACATGTGTTACTGCATCAGCAAGACTGTCTTTGCACCAGAGTAAAAACTATGCATGTGTGTACAGTACATTTTAACACATCAGTCCAATGTGTGAATGAATCAACCCATTGCCATGCCAACTGAGGAAGTGAAACAACACCCCAAACCACAAAACACACACTACACAATGTTTAAAACTGTCTGTTTTATTTTTAAAATGAGTAATTTATAGATATTATGAGTATTTATCTAATTGTGTGGTATATTTTATCTTTCTGTCTTTCTTAGACTTTCTATCCTCCCTAATGTGATACAACAAGCATTAGGTATTTTTATCATCTATATCTAAATTACGAAGTAAGCCAATACCCTTTATAAATAAACAGCTTAGCTCATTGCTTGAAAGTGATCTAATGCTGATGCTAATCTTTGCTAATGCTAACTCTAGTTGAAATCTACTCTAGGGGCCTCCGTACATCCTGGGGCAGATCTCTGTGAACATGGGCAGGAATGTGGTCAGCTCAGGGGGAAAAAAAAAATCATTCAAATGTTGAACCCAGCTACTTAACCTTTAGACTCTGGACTAATGCAGCTTTAACAGGAAGTGTTGGTGTTGAATTGTCCTGTAGTGCAGTACCGCTGCTCTGCCACAAGGGGCAGTCATGAGCAGTTACTTTTCTAAACACTAATCTCACGTGTCAATCCTGTCTTCAATGTCTCCCTTCATCACTCGGAAGTGTGTATCACCTACATCACATGTCTATGAGTGTGTAGTTTCGAGAAGATTTATAATATAATATTGAATATAATAGCAAAATACCAAAAGTAATACTGTAATACTGAATATTGCATCACTATAAGTTTAGGATGTTGTGACAGGAAAAAGTTCACTTCCTGAGAAGACAGATTTTTATTTAATAGTGAATGAATGTGTTGTGATATGAAAGTTTCTGAAATGAACTCAACAGCTCCTCCTTCAGGCCAAAGGAGTCACAGCAGGAGATGGTCATAGAGAGAAACACATTAACCCAGTGTTAATTATGGCTTTACAGGACTGTGAACACTGATACACACCGGCATGATTAAGTAAAATAAAAAAAAATTGGATGGTCATTTATCATACACACTTCAAGTAAATGACATCATTTAAAGACACACTGCACCAGTGTATACATGATAAACATTATACACAATTATCCATAACATTAAAACCACCTGCCTAATATTACGTAGTTCCCCCTTGTGCTGCCAAAACATCTCTGACCTGTCGAGGCATGGACTCCACAAGACTTCTGAAGGTGTGCTGTGGTATCTGGAACAAGATGTTAGCAGCAAATCCTTTAAGTCCTGTAAGGGGCCTCCATGGATCAGACTTGTTTGTCCAGCCCATCACAGATGCTCGATCAGATTGAGATCTGGGGAATTTGGAGGCCAAGTCAACACCTTGAACTCTTTGACATGTTCCATAAACTTTTCCTGAACAATTTTTGCAGTGTGGCAGGGTGCATTATCCTGCTGAAAGATGCCACTGCCATTACGGAATAGAGTGGCCATGAAATATTGTACTTGGTCTGCAACTATGCACATGGTCCGTTTCAAAGAAACATCCATATGAATGCCAGAACCCAAAGCATCACACTGACTCTGCCGGCTTGTCTTCTTCCCATAGTGCATCCTGGTGCCATCTCTTCCCAAGGTAAGCAACGCACACACACCCTGCCATCTACATGATGGAAAAGAAAACTTGATTCATCAGACCAGGCCACCTTCTTCTATTGCTCGATGGTCCAGTTCTGAGGCTCACATGCCCATTGTAGGTGCTTTCGGTGGTGGACAGGGGTCAGCATGGGCACTCTGACAGGTCTGCAGCTACGCATCCCCATATGCAGCAAGTTGCTATGCACTGTGTGTTCTGACACCTTTTTATTAACTTTTTTCAGCAATTTGTGCTATAGTAGCTCTTCTGTGGGATCAGACCAGATGGACTAGTCTTCGCTCCCCACGCACATCAATGAGACGTCCATGACCCTGTCACTGGTTCACTGGTTGTCCTTCCTTGGACTACTTTGGTACACACTAACCACTGCATACTGGAAACACCCCACAAGACCTGCCATGACCTGACCCAGTCATTCAGCCATCACAGTGTGGCCCTTGTCAAAGTTACTCAGACTCTGACGCTTGCCCATTTTTCCTGCTTCCAACACATCAACTTCTAGAATTGACTGTTCAATTCAATTCAGTTCAATTTGTTTCCAGAAATAAATACATTCAAATTGAATTAAATGATAATAAATTGTAAATATGTGAATTTATCCCTAATGAGCAAGCCAGAGGCAACGGTGGCAAGAAAAAAAATTCCCTGAGACGATATGAGGAAGAAACCTTGAGAGAAACCAGGCTCAAAAGGGAACCCATCCTCATCTGGGTGCTAACGGATAATGCAATTATAAATAAATCCCTTCTACAACTGTGTACTACATGGACATAGTGCAATTGTGCAATCAGTAAATTCATATTCATATTTCAAAATATAATTGTTATAAACTTATAAATGAGCAAAAGCATTTATTATCATATAGCATGTTGCATGTAACTGTCATCGCTATTCCGTCATGTTGGTTGCTTTCCCAGACTTTGTAAGGAAGGAATTTTTGAAACTGGACCTTTATGAATTTTAATTGAATACTCATGCTTTAGAAGGAAGCTCTTTGGATTAAAGATTTTTTCTGGAATTATATTGATCTTTAACCTGGATTTTTAAGTAGGATGCAGAGTTCATAATGAGTCCTTCACATATCCAAACTGTGAATGGCAGCTAACAGATTAATCCTGACAAATGTTTACACTTTACACAATATTCTCCAGTTCTGTTGTTTAAAGTTGTCATGATTTGATTTCTTGTCGATTTCATAAAGCAAGTGTCCAGAAGACATCAGAAAGTCTAAAGACGGCTTTACACTGTATGATTTTCAGCCCGATTTTGCTGACACAGACAAAACTTACACGTTGTAAAAGAAATGTTTGTTTGTGAGCTGAGACCGGAGGTCTTACAATTCACAATGCGACACGCTCACCAGCGGATGATTAAGTGCCACTGGTCTGGCAGGATGAGATCTGTTAAAGCACTGCTGAAATCGTACAGTGTAAAACCAGCTTAATTTACAAATTAGCCATCGATGTTTCTAGAAGCTTTCCACTGACCAAGTAGGTGTTGTGATGAGGTTGAATAAATGGATGAATGGAAACTTTGTTGAGTACTTATCATTGTGCCTCGTGTCTCATGCGGTGAAATTAACGTGCTTCTGCAGATGTAGCATCAGATGGCTAAATGGAATACATTCACTTACCCTTAATGAGGGAGTTTGTTCATTTTATGTTTTTCTTATTTCAGTGGTTTATGTCTGCAGTGTTTTCACCCTGTCTAATAATACATTTTGATGTATTCCTCAGACACGATTATCATTGCTGCGGAGAATAAAAGAAAGAACAGACAACCAGATTATTGTGTGCGTCGTCCATTTAAAGTTTGTGACGGTTGTGTGGGATGTGTTAAGGCCACATTGGGGACAACAATCGTTACAGCAACACACCTGATTCAACTCATCAGATGATTAACAAAGCAGACATGAGTGTGTTAAAGCAGGAAAATGCTATATAAGATAACATTACTCCTGTAGCAGGACTCAGAAACATGACAACAGGTGTGGGCCACATGACCAAAATATCAAATCACACTTCATACCATACATGAAGACATTTTCAGGGTACACAATATGTATCATTATATAAACACTTGCTAAGGAACTGTCAGCAAAATATCAAAAAAAAAAGAAACTGTTTTAGAAACTACACTTACTACGGCCTGTCAGTCAGTCTGTGTGTTACCATGGCAACATGCAGCCTTGGCTTCTTTAGGAACTATTTCCATTGACGGAGCAAAAATAACCAAAAAATTTGGCCATATTTTGTCTGACATGTCAGTTACTTGATATTAATTTCTTATTAATAGAACTGTCACACTTGCAATCGTGCTGTTTATCTGTGGCCTCGTGCCTACGGCCACATCACAGCCACGCCCATATTCAGTTTAACAGCATTTTTGCTCATGTCATATTGCTTAATTGACTTTAAAAATAATTATTTATCATTAAAAAAATAAGGAAATATAAAAAAAATATTAGCAAAAAATTGCAACATTTTGCCCTTTTAAATATTCAATACAAATATTTTAATATTGACTTTGAAATTGTTATAAAAATACACAAAAAGCCACAATTATCTCAGACACAATTCATCATGAAATCAGTATTATATCCATAATTCCCAGCACAGATAAGCAATCGGTAAAAGTTGCCAAAATTCACGTAGCTCCCAATTTAACAACAAAAACTACAACCGCATTGAAAAAAAACCAACACTGAGCCTCTCTATGTTCAGGAAATGTACATATACTGAGGAATAAATATTAAAATATTATTAAAATTAAATTAAAAAATTAAAATATTAAACATTATGTTTTCTTACTGTGCCTTCTTGACCTTCATGTCCAGCAACCAAACTACGACTAAAGAAAAGCGTGAGAGAAAGAGTGTGTGGTTAAGAGGTGTTGCTGATGTGTGTGAAAACACCCCTTTTTTGTTTCCTCTTTATTGCTGAATTAGTCCCTACTTCAGAATAGGAGAAAATATTCAGACAAAGAAAGATAAAAGATATACATTTTAAATGAATCTAAAGAAAATTCTCTATAGTAATCTGTAGTGCTTGTGCATTTATTACCTCAGAAGTTTTATACAAAAGCAAATTAAATACACCAGACTTTTTTTATTAATTAAGGCAAAAATAAAACTTTATTAGCATTTTCAAACATGTGTTATTGCATCAGCAAGACTGTGTTTGCACCAGAGTAAAAACTGTGTATGCATTGTGTACAGTACATTTTAACACATCAGTCCAATGTGTGAACAAATGAACCTATTGCCATGCCAACTGAGGAAGTGAAACTACACCCCAAACCACAAAACATACACTACACAATGTTTAAAACTGTCTGTCCTATTTTTAGGTATTATGGGTATTTATCTAATTGTGTGGTATATTTCATCTTGGGGCAGATCTCTGTGAACATGGGCAGGAATGGGGTCAGCTCAGGGAGTGGAAAAAAAAACAAATATATTCAAATGTTGATCCCAGCTACATAACCTTTAGACTCTGGACTAATGCAGCTTTAACAGGAAGTGTTGGTGTTGAATTGTCCTGTAGTGCAGTACCACTGCTCTGCCACAAGGGGCAGTCATGAGCAGTTACTTTTCTAAACGCTAATCTCACATTTCAATTTCTGTTTGTGTAAGCAGAACTCAGATGGCAGTCCAAGTCCAAGATGGCGGCGCGGCAGTAGCACGCAGCGACCACTCCGGATACAAAATGGTGCTTTTTTCGTCCTTAGGCCGACTTTTTAACAGCACATGGACATCGGAGCTACCGGTGTTCGTGTATACCACCGCCAGACAGACACAACAATACAGCCACTCTGCAGGATGATCTGGTGGAGAAGCTAGGCGATCTCGGCTTGCTGCGGGGACCAGGCCTCCAGCCCTCGGCGTCGCCTGATGCCGGTGGCCGGGGGAGGGGACGTCGCAAGCGGTGCGCGAGAAAGCAGAAGCGCGACAAGAGGGCGGGGGTTCGTACTAGGCTAAAAACAAACCCTAGCCGTCCGGCTCTCCCATCCATCCTGCTCTCCAATGTCTGCTCCCTGGACAATAAACTGGATTACATCCGACTCCAGAAAACTACGTGGCGTGAGTTCAGAGACTGCTGCGTCTTTGTTTTCACGGAGACGTGGCTCAGCGACAGAGTTCCGGACGCTGCCATTCAGCTAGACGGGCTAGCCTCGTTTCGAGCCGACAGAAACACTGCTCTGTGCGGTAAGGCTCGCGGCGGTGGCTTGTGTTTACATCAACACGGAATGGTGCAAGAACTCTGTACTAGTCTCTAGTTACTGCTCATCGCTGGTGGAGTTTGTGACTGTTAGATGCAGACCTTTCTATTTACCACAGGAATTCACTATCATACTCATAATTGGTGTATACATTCCCCCCAGTGCTAACGCTAATGCTAAGGAGGCGCTCTGTGAACTGTATGGGGCTATTAGCGAGCTGCAGAACTCAAACCCTGACGGACTGTTTATTGTTGCCGGAGATTTCAACTATTCAAATCTCAAGTCAGTGCTCCCTAAATTCCATCCGCATGTGGACTTTGCAACAAGAGGGAAGAACGTGCTGGACCTTGTTTACACAAACATCCAGGCGCATACTGGGCGGAGCCCCGCCCCCACCTCGGCTACTCAGACCACATCTCTGTTATGCTAATCCCAGCATACAGACCGCTAGTCAGACGAACCCAACCGATTCTGAAGCAGGTGAAAACCTGGCCAGCAGGAGCCATCTCTGCTCTTCAGGACTGTTTTGAACACACTGACTGGCACATGTTCAGGGAAGCGGCAACTGACGGCGACTTCACCGACTTGGAAGAATACACGACATCAGTGACCTGCTATATCAGCAAGTGCATTGATGACATCACTGTCTCCAAGACCATCACCTCACGCTCCAACCAGAAGCCATGGATGACTGCAGAGGTGCGCGCGCTACTGAGGACCCGGGACTCTGCTTTCAGAGCAGGCGACAAGGTGGCCCTAAGAACAGCGAGGGCCAAACTGTCCCGGGCCATCAAAGAAGCAAAGCGCGCACACGCTCAGAGAATCCACAACCACTTCAAAACCAGCAGAGACACACGGCGCATGTGGCAGGGCATCCAGAACATCACAAATTACAGGACACCACCATCTGCCTGTGACAGTGATGCCTCCCTCCCAGATGCGCTGAACGACTTCTACGCCCGGTTCGAGGCACAGAACGGCGTGACGGCGAGGAAGACCACCCCTTCTCCCAATGGCCAGGTGCTGTGTCTAACCACGGCCGACGTGAGAAAGACAGATCTACACAGAGTCAACCCACGAAAGGCTGCTGGACCAGACAACATTCCTGGCAGGGTGCTCAGGGGATGTGCAGACCAGTTGGCAGATGTTTTCACGGACATCTTCAACACCTCCCTGTGCAGCACCGTTGTTCCGACGTGCTTCAAGGCCACCACCATCGTCCCCGTGCCAAAGAAGTCTTCAGTGTCCTGCCTCAATGACTACCGTCCCGTTGCACTTACACCCATCATCATGAAGTGCTTCGAGAGGCTCGTCATGAGGCACATCAAGACCCTGCTGCCTCCCTCACTGGACCCCCTGCAATTCACTTACCGCCCCAACTGCTCAACAGATGACGCCATCACCACCGCCCTCCATCTGGCCCTCACCCACCTGGACAATAAAGACACTTATGTTAGAATGCTGTTCATAGACATTAGTTCAGCATTCAATACAATCATTCCTCAGCACCTGATTGGAAAGCTGAACCTGCTGGGCCTGAACACCTCCCTCTGTAACTGGATCCTGGACTTCCTGACCGGGAGACCTCAGTCAGTCCGGATCGGGAACAGCATCTCCAACACCACCACACTGAGCACTGGAGCCCCACAGGGCTGTGTGCTCAGTCCATTGCTGTTCACTCTGCTGACTCACGACTGTGTAGCAATGCACGGCTCAAATCACATCATCAAGTTCGCCAATGACATGACCGTGGTGGGTCTCATCAGCAAGAACGACGAGTCAGCATACAGAGATTAGGTGCAGCGGCTAACGGACTGGTGCAGAGCCAACAACCTGTCCCTGAATGTGGACAAAACTAAAGAGATGGTTGTTGACTTCAGAAGAGCACAGAGTGACCACTCTCCGCTGAACATCGGCGGCTCCTCCATGGAGATCGTCAAGAGCACCAAGTTTCTTGGTGTTCACCTGGCGGAGAACCTCACCTGGTCGCTCAACACCAGCTCCATAACAAAGAAAGCCCAGCAGCGCCTGTACTTTCTGCGAAGGCTGAGGAAAGCGCATCTCCCTCCCTCCATCCTCACCATGTTCTACAGAGGGACTATCGAGAGCATCCTGAGCAGCTGCATCACTGCCTGGTTTGGGAATTGCACTGTCTCAGATCGCAAGACCATGCAGCGGATAGTGAGGACAGCTGAGAAGATCATCGGGGTCTCTCTTCTCTCCTTCTCGGACATTTACACCTCCCGCTGCATCCGCAAAGCCACCAGCATTGTGGACGACCCCACACACCCCTCACACACACTCTTCACCCTCCTGCCGTCTGGTAAACGGTATCGAAGCATTCGGGCCCTCACAACCAGACTGTGCAATAGTTTCTTCCCTCATGCCATCAGACTCCTCAACACCTAGAACTGGACTGAAGGAAGGAACACACACACACATACATATACACACATACACACAACTGAACATCTTCCATGCACATGTTTTACACATGTTTTGCACATGTTTTATGCTGCTGCTGCTACTATTATGTTTACACATAATACATTATGTTTACATTACTTCAGTTATTTATATCAAACTCTGTATTATTTGCACTATTGTCACTTGGTCAATTTCAAACAGAACTGCGTACTGGTTGGTGTTGTAGTTACTGTACTGTCTTGTTCTGTCTTGTGCGTCCGCACGTTTGCACTTGTGCACTTTATGTTCAATTTATGTAGTCCCCGTAGTTCTGTGTCGTTCTGTGTTGTCTTATGTAGCACCTTGGTCCTGGAGAAACGTTGTTTCGTTTCACTATGTACTTGTATATGGCTGAAATGACAATAAACTCCACTTGACTTAAATGCGTGTAAAGCAGTTCTTTCCACATGACTGAGTGAAATAAACTGAACAGCTCCTCCTTCAGGCCAAAGGAGTCACAGCAGGAGATGGTCATAGAGAGAAACTCATTAACCCAGTGTTAATTATGGCTTTACAGGACTGTGACACTGATACACACCGGCATGATTAAGTAAAAAAAAAAAAAAAAAAAGATGGTCATTTGTCATACACACTTCAATAAATGACCTCATTTAAAGACACACTGCATCTCAATGCAGCATGGTATACATGATAAACACTATATATTTATATATTTGACTGAATCTTGTAAGACATATTGAGGATGAGCATTCCTTTTTATTACGCTGAGTTACAAATAAAGGAAAAAATAAACCAACAAAACAAAATAATGCTAAAGTAACAGATATATACACCAAACAAAGTAATAAACAGTAATAAAATACACTTAGGTTTAGGGGTAAATATTTAAAATATTCCAGCATACTCTATATGATAAACATAAAAAGATAAAGTATAAAAATACAGTATAACCATATATTTATACATTATAAATCAACACAACAATTATCATATAGCATGTTATAGATAAGGGATTTCACCCCTGAACCTAGAGAAATGATGAACACCCCCTTAACATGAAATTTCAACTTGGGGTAGTCTTCTCAAGTACCAGTTCCTTCCCCTTTTACGGAGTTACAGCACAACAACACGGCCGCTCGTTCTGTGAACAGTGTAAAGTTGGTCTTCTCTACTTTTAAATGAGTTTAAAGCAGTACTGGCTTTAGATCAGTTAATATATAGACAGTATAGTTTTGAGAAGGTAATCATCAACATTACAGTAATCACTAATGTACTCTAGCTTATTGCTAAGCTACTCACTGTTGTCTGCTGTAAGTGCTGTGATGCAATTTTAGTCCAAAATGTTGCATGAATGTTTATAGGGAACAGAACCAATAGTGCGGTTATAGTAGCTGTTTATGAGCTTCTACTCTGACAGAACAAACAAAAGACACGCTTTTATGGAGATGTCCATGTTTTTTTTTTTCTCCACTTTGCGAATTGCAAATTAGCTATCGATAAATGAAAAACAAATACATTTTTAGATTTCCAGTATGTACAGGCAGAAGTTTTATCAAAGTCTGGTGATGTTGATCATAATAAGCTGAATTTAACCAGGTGCTATATTTTCATTGGGCCTAACTGGATTTTGAGTTAGGATCCGCAAGTGAGTCACATTTACATTTACATTTATCTCATGGGGCTGAGGCTTTAAATATTCAAAATGTGAACGTTAGCTAACAGTTTAGTCCAAATATTTTTTTTAGTTATCCAATGTTCTCCAGTTACACTTGGTTGCACATGATATACACATCAAGACATCAGAAGGTATCAAAAAATAAAAAATAAAAAAGCTCATGTGGCATCTGGAGAGTTTCTAGAAGCTTTCCACTGACCAGGTGGGAGCTGTGGTGAGGTTGAATAAATGGGTGAATGTTGATTAATTCACTCTGCTGTAGATCACAGTGGGATCCTCAGCATTGGAAGGCCTGCAGAAAAAGAGTAAATGATCAGAGTAAGATCCAGCAGAAGATCATTTCCAGCTCTGTTGGAGTGGAGGAAACAGACGGGCTCCTCTCACCTGTAGTCAGCACCGGTGCGAGTAAATCTAATACTAGCGTACTGAACCTCCTTGTCCTCAGAGGCAGAAGCTTTCACAGCAGAACTCTCAGCGCTTCCGGGGTCACCGGCACTCCGGCGTACAACTCTGGCATACAGGACTTCATCCTGATCGGCTGATGCTGAATCAGGTACAGTGTTGATTGGATTTGTCATTGCTAAATTGGCATAAAGATCATCCTGAGGTGGGAGAACATGACATCACAGAGACAGAGGAGTGAAAATGGTGAACATCTACATCACAGTGTCGTAGAATTCTGGATTGTGATTGGTCAGAGGGTGTTGATTAATTTTCTATAACAGCAGCTCTGACAGTAGGGTGGCTGCAAATCACAGGTTTATAGTAATGCACTCATTCGTTATACGTTATCGTTTCTATAGTAACGGCTCATTCACAGGGGTGTGTACAGTGGATGCTGCACATAAACAGATTAAAAAATGGGTATAATCATTGATATGGTTAAGTCTTCTGTAAGGAGACATGTATTTAACATTTATGGAAGGAGTCTCCAGTGTCTTTGTAGCAGTCAGAGGTAAAGCTGTAACTTTAAGTTTTTTTGACATCTTCAGGACAGAGGACTTTACGCTTTGCAGTATCTGAGGGAACGACTGTTTATAGCTGCGATAACATAAATGTGAACAGGAACTAACTTGTTTCACGGATGTCCCACAACATTAAATGTAACTTTAAACAGATAAAAGTATGTAGTGTGGTACTGAAATAAATAAACAAGTAGAACTGGGGATGCCTCTGTCACATAAAGCAGGTGCAGGCGAGTTTAGGCCGATGCAAATGCAGTAAAGGTTTTACTGAAGAGAGGCAGGCAGACGAATCCAAAACGACAGACAGAATCAGCATCAATGAGTATGCGGGGGTCAGACAATCAGCAAACAGAGAACGCTGGGCAAAGGCAGAACACGAAAACCGAGAACTAAACGAAGTCGAGAAACCAGGAAAACAAACACAGAACAAAGGCTTGGTATGGATTAGGCCACAAAACAATGAAACAATACTTTGCAACTTTACAATGAACCAAAACCCAGACGTGTGCTGTCACGGTCCAAGCTGCATAACACGCTGACACTCAGCACGGTTATACCCGACTGCCACCACCGCCAGGAAGTCCAGTCCTTCTTGTCACTAATTTGTGTTTCTGATATATCAATAAAATATAATTCAAACAGGATGGAAGCTATGGATGAAAACATATTTCTGACATTTGACCTTGATGTGACCTTGACCCTGATTGGATCAATTCCAAAATGTATTCAAGTAAAAATCTATTCATCTACAGCTTATAATGTTAATGCCAAATAAACAAACACTCAACACTTGTTCTTGAGATTTTTTGCTTACAAGTTGTATGCACAGAAGGACCTAGTGGCGGGGGCAAAAAAATTGTAATCCCTGGCAAATCGCTGTTGTATAAGAGGAATAAAACAGTTAGGCACATGCTGTTATAGGAAATTAATCACAGTTGGGGTGGTAACAATAACTCACCACTCCATTGTTGGTTATTTTGCTATAATAGAAATACACTGGAGTTTTTAAATGATAGTATAAACACACTTCTCAACAATTATCTGTACATTTATTTACCTGTTTTGAACTTTGGTCTGCTGTTGAACCATTTCTTTTCTTTTTCCTGTTGAAAAAAAAAAAAACAACAATAAAATATCTACATTGAATGAAATATAATAAATCCATTAGTCCTGTCACAGTAAACATTAAACATACAAAATATGGCCAAAAGTATGTGCACCCCAACCATCACACCCATATGTGGTTCTTCCCCAAACTCTAACCACAAAGTTGGAAGAACACAATTGTATAGAATGTCTCTGTATGCTGTAGCATTACAATTTCCCTTCACTGGAACTAAAAGGCCCAAACCTGTTCCAGCATGACAATGCCCCTGTACACAAAGCGAGCTCCATGGAGACATGGTGTGTGAAGGCTGGAGTGGAAGATCTCAAGTGTCCTGCACAGAGCCCTGACCTCAACCCCACTGAACACCTTTGGGATGAACTGGAACACTGACTGCACCCCCAGACCTCCTCAACATCCCAACATCAGTGGCTGATCTCACTAATGCTCTTGTAGCTGAATGAACACAAATCCCCACAGCCACGCTCCAAAATCTAATTTAAAAGCCTTCCCAGAAGAGTGGAGCTTATTATAACAGCATAATAAAGATGTTCAACAAGCACATATGGGTGTGATGGTCAGGAGACACATACTTTTGACCATGTAGTGTACATAAAACTTGGTCAATTAAAAACAGGAGTGTTTACTAGAAAAATATTCAAACGTGCAGAGCTGTACAACAGAAAATATTGTAAAAATTCTGACTATGACCTCACTCCAATTTTTATATTAAGGTGAAAAAGAAATCTTGTATTTTCTTACCTTATAAACATGAAGGTGATAATCAGACAAACACCCACAAACACAACAGCCCCAACACCTGCGTACACACCTAAGCTCTGAAACCCTGTGTGGACGATGATGTGATAATGATTCAGTGTTAAATATTTATCAGTGTGATTCTGAGTTATCGATTTACATCATCGCTCTCACCGTTTAAAGTGACGGACACTGCAGCTGATCTCTCAGAGCCGTGCTTATTCTCAGCCTCGCAGTAGTACTGTCCACTCTGTAGAGCCCTGTAACTCTGTCCAGATCCTACAGGTGATGATTCTTTCTCCTTAAACCAGGTGTAGTTCTCCACAGGTGGGTTAGCATCACTGCTGCAGGTCAGAGTCACTGAACTGCCCTCCACTATCTCACCAGAGGAGCTGATGGACACTGAGACATTCTTTGGAGGATCTAAAATGGGTAGGGAAGTTAGACTTTAAATTAAATCTATGATAGTTTTATCTCTTATTGGCTGGGAGGAGATCTTCAGCTTTAACTTACACAGAACATTCAGTGTTACACCGATGGAGTCCTGATGTCCGACTTCATTACTGCACTTGCACTTGTACTCTCCACTGTCCTCAGTTCTGATCTTGGAGATGATGTAGGCCTTTCCTTTTGCTACTGATGTCTTCCCCTTAAACCAGGTGTAGATCTCTACAGGTGGGTTAGCATCACTGCTGCAAGTCAGAGTCACTGAACTGCCCTCCACTATCTCACCAGAGGAGCTGATGGACACTGAGACGTTCTTTGGAGGATCTAAAATGGGTAGGGAAGTTAGACTTTAAATTAAATCTATGATAGTTTTATCTCTTATTGGCTGGGAGGAGATCTTCAGCTTTAACTTACACAGAACGTTCAGAGTTACACCGATGGAGTCCTGATGTCCGACTTCATTACTGCAACTGCACTTGTACTCTCCACTGTGCTCAGTTCTGATCTTGGAGATGTTGTAGGTCTTTCCTTTTCCTACTGATGTTGTCCCCTTAAACCAAGTGTAGATCTCCACAGGTGGGTTAGCATCACTGCTGCAGGTCAGAGTCACTGAACTGCCCTCCACTATCTCACCAGAGGAGCTGATGGACACTGAGACGTTCTTTGGAGGATCTAAAATGGTTAGGGAAGTTAGACTTTAAATTCAATCTATGATAGTTTTATCTCTTATTGGCTGTGAGGAGATCTTCAGCTTTAACTTACACAGAACATTCAGAGTTACACCGATGGAGTCCTGATGTCCGACTTCATTACTGCACTTGCACTTGTACTCTCTACTGTCCTCAGTGCTGATCTTGGAGATGATGTAAGTCTTTCCTTTTCCTACTGATGTCTTCCCCTTAAACCAGGTGTAGATCTCCACAGGTGGGTTAGTATCACTGCTGCAGGTCAGAGTCACTGAACTGCCCTCCACTATCTCACCAGAGGAGCTGACGGACACTGAGACGTTCTTTGGAGGATCTAGAGAGTTCCATGATAAGAGTGAGGAAAGCAGTTCATGATCATAATCAGTGATTTTCTTGATTCCTTTACTTTCATTAAATATCATGTGCTTCATCATCAATTGAGTTACACTATATATAAGAAAAGATAAATAAAGCTCACATCTGACGCTGAGGGTTTGAGCAGGAGAGGGGAGATGTTCATATCCTCTTACAGCACAGCTATAACTGCCTGCATCCTCACTGCTGACCCGCTGCAGGTGGACTTCATTGCTCTTGGTGGTCTTTGTGGCTGTTTTTGTACCAGATGAATGTGGGATCAGTCAGACTGCAGGTGGTTTTACAGGTCAGAACGGCTGATTGTCCCTCTGTCACTTCTGCAGGAGTGATCACCTGAAGATCTTAAACAATGAGAGAAACATTAATCTGCTTCAGTGAATAATCTACCAGCTCGTTTCCCTCAATCAGTCCTTCACAGTTTTTCTGCAGATAAAGAAAATAAACTCTGTGTTTTCCTCAACCACCAGTAAAGCTAAAAGTTGTCAAACAAACAAATAAGCAAACAAACAAACAAATAAATAAATAGTAGGCCCTGATTTACTAAGTGTTTGTGCGTGTGTGTGTGTGTGTGTGTGTGTGTTTGTGATAACAATGGCAAATTGTCAATTTTGGGTTTGAATATGAGATTTGGAGGTTTTCTATGTACTAACTAGTAAAAACTAGTGGGTGGAGTCAATGCAAATAAAATAATTTAGCACCTACAGTGTGAGTTATTGTCTTATAGAAATGAAAAACTGGTTTAAAATTCTCACAGTAAAGTTTTAGATTAGATACTCACCACAATTTTAATCATATCTACCTTATTAACAGAAATATGCTAACGTCTGTACTCTTTCATTTTTCCTTCATATTGTGGTTTGAAGTTTTCAGCACATCATATGACTTTTTATTGACATTATACTCGACCCGTAATTACACATACATGCGGCTGATATTAAATATAAAACCAACTTTATCACAGAAATATAATCTTAATTCTGAGAATCTTTCTTACTGTGATTATTTTTAGGAACTGAACATAAAGTCTTTATAAATGTACATTTTTCCTTTAAGTGGTGAACATGGGATTATATAAAGATCTATTTATACCAAAGTCAGCATTTTTAAATTGCTTAAAACTTGTTAGTCTTCAAATTTAGCGGTTTTTATTACATGCTATTGTAATAAATTCATCTTTTGTGTCCTCTGTTATCATGTGTAATGGTAGCGTGGAACTACATTACCCATCAGCCCCTGTCACGTCACCCTCAGCTGTGTCTCAATATACCTTCTTATGCTATTTAAGTTCTGGTGGTTGTGTGTTTCTTGGTCAAGCTTTTTGTTGTTGTTAGTTGTTATCTTTGTAAATCTAAGCTTTTAAGTGTTTAATTTAAAAAAAATAATAATAATAATTCAATAAGAACATTCAATTCAATTCAATTCATTTTTATTTGTATAGCGCTTTTTTACAAAGGTCATTGTCTCAAAGCAGCTTTACACAAACAAAAATATATTTTTCTTTATATATAATATTTTTCTTTATATTAAATATTTTTCTATATTTTCTTATTTTATGTCGGAACAGTTGTATAAAGCATTTCACTGCAAGTCGTACTGTATATGGTTATGCATGTGACAAATAAAATTTTAATCTTAATTTGAATATATGTATCAGTTTATCTGTTCATTCCATGTAATATATTCACAGTACAACATTTAAACACATGTTGAGTGAAAACAAAGATACTAACCGAACTCGAAAATCTGCTGTAAAGTTTTGTTGAGAGTGCAAACATACTCAAATGCATACACATCTCTAATCTGTACCCATGTGGATATCACACAAGTAGTTATTGATATATTCTTGACAGATTTCATACCATAAACAATGGCCAACCTATGAGCCATTTGCTGAACATAAACAATGTAGAGAGAATAAGGAAATACTATAAAGTTACTTGGTACATCATAATCGTAATCCTCCAATTAATATTACAATTACTGGTCAAGAAGACGCATATAATGGCAGATAAACCCTAGAGGTTATTTATATAGCAAGTAATAATTATCATTACTATTTTATACTATATTATTATAATAATCATCCTGCATTCTAAAATACATGTGAATGACTTAATGTTTTGTATGTGAATGTAACACTCACTATCACTATCAACTCACATGTTAGAGATCTTCATTAATCTGCTACCAAACTCTCACACTCCTGTATCTACAGAGAGATTATGGCCTGAGTGATATATTTAGAAAATAAGATGATTTTATTTACCTGTAACAGTGAGTGTAACTCCAGGAAAACCCTGGAATTTTTCTTTGTGTTCGTTTGTTATGATTCTCAAGCAGTACATGTGTTCATCTGTTTTCTTCACGTCTCTCAGTCTGAGGGGGAAGTGTTTCTGTTCATCTCCTAAATACTCCACTCTGCCTGAGTAACCTGGTTCATTACGCAGATCAGTCGGCTCTTTACCCTGAACTGGGTTTATTAACCAAAACCTCTTCTTCACTGTAAGACGTGTTGGGTGTGTGTAAGTGCAGTTCATAAACACTGTAGATCCTTTTAAAGCACAGAGATTTAGTTGGCTGTATTTCACACTCCATTCATTCCCAAGAGCTCCTGAAACATGATACATGAAAGAGGTGATTAGAGGTCATTATCCTGAGCCCCATAAAACACTGAGCTAGCTTACAGCTTCACTTCTCGTCCTCTAGAACTCCGGGTTGGAGAAATAAAACCAGTTCTTTACCACTGGAAGAAAATCGTGTACAGGATTTGGACATAGCAGTGTGTTTTAAATTCAGAGCTCGTAATGTGGAATTAACATTTAACAGCATCCACTACTATTCAGTCGTCACTTACGTCTGTTTTTCTTTAAATCCAGCGTCACTGATAGACAAATTGTAACAAGAATATTTCACCTGGACTTCAGGTTTTGCGGGCAGGAGATGATGTTATTGTTTATTCCATTTTATATCTTACTAAGAGTTGAGTTAAGCACACACACATCAGTATTCAGACCTCAGATTAAAGTTGTATTTATTGTCTCTGGGGTGTGTAGTTGTGATGATGTTAATGTGTGACTCACCTGAGATCAGGAACAGAAAGATCAGATAAAGTGGAGAAGCCATTCTGAGGGACATCATTGCTGGAAAGCTTCTATAGAAATGAAAATATATAAAATTTACTTATAATAAGTCACAACAACAACATACAATCTACTAAGCTGTTAATCCTCCAAATAATTAAGAAATAACAGACAATTATCACAGCATCCAACAGAAGACTTTCATTAGCAGAGGAATTATTTATTTTTATAGCACAGTTCAGTTGAATTCTGGTTTCTGATTGGTCAGAAGGTGTTGATTGATTCTCTATAACAGCAGCTCTGATAGTAGTGCAGCTGCAAATCACAGGTTTATTTTAAGGCGCTATACTTCTGATACATTATTGTTTCTATAGTAACAGTTCATTCACAGGGACTTGTACAGTGAACGCTCCACATAAATGGATTAAACAAATGACTGTAATCATTGATAAGGAGAAACATTCTGTAAGGAGACAATTATTTAATGGAAGGAGTCTCCAGTGTCAGAGCTTTGTAATAGTAAGAGGTAAAGCTGTAGCTTTAAGTTTTCTGACATTTTCAGGACAGATGAGTTTATGCTTTACATTACACAGATTAAACAGATAAAAAAGTATGATGTGTCATTTGTTGAGAAAAAATGTAATTGTGGGCAGATTATTGTGGTGTAAAAGGAATAAACAGTGGGAACGTGCTGTTATAAGAAAAGAATCAACTTCAGGGTGGTAACAGTAACTCCACTTCATCACACCACCCCATCACTCAGTATTTTACACCACACACACACACTGTTTTATTTTTTCTTCAACAATAATCATATTATATTCTCTGAATATGAGGACTGCTCTTTTTAACTGTTTATAGAGCTTTTTAATTAATCACAATAATCAAACATTCACAAGCCACAAAAGAAAACCTGTACATGAATTCACTGTTACCAAATCTACTCAGAGAAGCTCACACATGCTTAAAACATTGCTTACTTGTCATGCACTAATGTGCATAGTCTTAGAATTGTCATTATTTGCATATCAGAATCTGAGAATTGAAGGAGAAGTGTTCTGGAAAGATGTAGAATAGTAGACAAAAAAGTAAAAGTAGAATAGTAGACAAAAATCACACATATTTTACAAACCAGAATGCTTTAAAACAAAAAGATGCAGTGCTATCAGTTAAGATAAAGAATCGTCTAAAAAGAGAATAATTATGTAGATTTATTACTTGTGCATGAAGCTAAGCAAATATTTCAAGTGTAAGTAGTGCATGCACTCGTGGGACAGACAGCAGTGATTATTGATTCGTGGAAAGAGCAGGTATATAGAAGACAAACTGAACATGAAACTCTAGCTGTATGAAACACATTTGATAAATGAATAGAGCTAAATGTATTGGCCCCGATGGCCTTCCACACTACATCACCACAGTACCACCTACAGCCACAGCTACATAATCAGCCTTTCTCTTCTCTGCTCCTGGAGTACTCCTGCTCTACTAATGTCAGTGTTTTCCCTTTTCCCAACACACCTCATTCAACTCATCAGATAATTAACAGATAATTGTCAATAAACATGACAATAGGTGTGGGCCACATGACCAAAATATCAAATCACACTTCATACCATACATGAAGACATTTTCAGGGTACACAATATGTATCACTATATAAACACTTGCTAGGGAACTGTCAGCAAAATTTAAAGAAAAAAAAAAAGAAGAAACTGTTACTACACTTACTACGGCCTGTCAGTAAGTCTGTGCGTTACCATGGCAACATGCAGCCTTGGCTTCTTTGAGAACTATTTCTATCGACGGAGCAAAAATAACCAACATATTTGGCCATATTGTGTCTGACATGTCAGTTACTTGATATTAATTTCTTATTAATAGAATTGTCACACTTGCAATCGTGCTGTTTATCTGTGGCCTCGTGCCTACGGCCACATCACAGCCACGCCCAGATTCCGTATAACAGCATTCTTGCTCATGTCTTATTGCTTAATTAACTTTAAAAATAATTATTTATCATAAAAAAATAAGGAAACATAAAAAATATTAGCAAAAAATTGCAACATTTTGCCATTTTAAATATCCAATACAAATATTTTAATATTGAGTTTGAAATTGTTATAAAAATACACAAAAAGCCACAATTATCACAGATACAATTTATCATGAAATCAGTATTATATCCATAATTCCCATCACAGATAAGCGAAAAAAAAAAAAGTTACCAAAAGTCATGTAGCTCCCAATTTAACAACACAAACTACAACCGCACTGAAAAAAACCAACAAGTAGCCTCTCTATGTTCAGGAAATGTACATATACTGAGGAAATTTTGTAAAATATTAAACGTTAATGTTTTCTTACTGTGCCTTCTCGACCTTGATGTCCAGCAACCAAACTACGACTAAAGAAAAGCGTGAGAGAAAGAGTGTGTGGTTAAGAGGTGTTGCTGATGTGTGTGAAAACACGCCTTTTTGTTTCCTCTTTATTGCTGATTCAGTCCCTACTTCAGAATTGGAGAAAATATTCAGACAAAGAAAGATAAGAGATACACGTTTTTAATGAATCTAAAAGAAAATACTCTACATGCTCCCTAAATATATTTTTAAGAAACCCTAAGAGACTAGCACTGAAGCAGAGAGTTTTCGCCTCGAGTAGGATGAAGTCATTTTTGGGAAATGTGCTGCGTGCTTGTGCATTTATTAATAAAACTGATGTATTTCAAAATTAATTACATCAGACTTTTTTAAAAATTATTATTAAATAAGCCAAAAAAAAACTTTACTAGTATTTTCAAACATGTGTCACTGCATCAGCAAGACTGTCTTTGCACCAGAGTAAAAACTGTGAATGCGTTGTGTACAGTACATTTCAACACATCAGTCCAATGTGTGAACAAATGAAACCATTGCCATGCCAACTGAGGAAGTGAAACAACACCCCAAACCACAAAACACACACTACACAATGTTTAAAACTGTCTGTTTTATTTTTAAAATGAGTAATTTATAGGTATTATGAGTATTTATCTAATTGTGTGGTATATTTTATCTTATTATGAGACTTTCTATCCTCCCTAATGTGATACAACAAGCATTAGGAGTTTTTATCATCTATATCTAAATTACGAAGTAAGCCAATGCCCTTTATAAATAAACAGCTCAGCTCATTGCTTAAAAATGATCTAATGCTGGTGCTAATCTTTGCTAATGCTAATCTTTACTAATGCAAACTCTAGTTAAAATGTACTCTAGGGGCCTCCGTACATCCTGGGGCAGATCTCTGTGAACATGGGCAGGAATGGGGTCAGCTCAGGGGGCAAAAAAAAACAAAAAAATCATTCAAATGTTGATCCCAGCTACTTAACCTTTAGACTCTGGACTAATGCAGCTTTAACAGGAAGTGTTGGTGTTGAATTGTCCTGTAGTGCTCTGCCACAAGGGGCAGTCATGAGCAGTTACTTTTCTAAACACTAATCTCACATTTCAATCCAGTCTTCAATGCCTCCCTTCATCACTCTGAAGTTTATATTGTAATACTGTAATACTGAATATTGTATCAGTAAAAGGTTAGAATGTTGTGACAAGAAAAAGCTCCCAATTCCTGAGAAGACAGATTTTTATTTAATAGTGATTGAATGTATTATGAAATGAAAGTTTCTGTTTGTGTAAGCAGAACTCAGAATAAATGTGTGTAAAGCAGCTCTTTCCACATGACTGAGTGAAATGAACTCAACAGCTCCTCCTTCAGGCCAAAGGAGTCACAGCAGGAGATGGTCATAGAGAGAAACACAATTAACCCAGTGTTAATTATGGTTTTACAGGACTGTAAAGACTGATACACACCGGCATGATGAAGTAAAAAAGAAAAGTAAATAAATACATAAATAAAGATGGTCATTTATCACACACACTTCAAGTGAATGACCTCATTTAAAGACACACTGCATCTTAATGCACCAGTGTATACATGATAAACACTATATATTTATGTATTTCACTGCATCCTGTAAGACTTATTGAACATGAGGCTTCTTTTTTAATATACTGAGATACAAATGTAACCAGGTGGTATTTGAATATATAACCCCGAAAAGAAAAAAAAGTGTACTTCCCCTTTAAGAGAGCGGCCGCTGAATATGACGCGTTAAGAGTGCGATCTAGAGACAGACGGCTTAAGCAGTGCATGAGAGACGGATCCAATAGTGTATCATCCTGAGTTAAATCCATTGTCTACGTGAGTAAATGTGATGATAATCATTTAATCTGGCGTAATAGGCTGTGTTTATTTCATCCTGTGTATGTAACATGTGTATTTTATGGTTAGGGTTCGGGATGATCGCAGATTGTACGTCGTTGCACGTGAGTGTTATGAGTTCTCGGTAAAACAGAATTCGGTGACTGGCCAATGTAATGTTTATGTGCATAAGTTCATGTGCATGTTATATTTGATTTTTGTGTAATAGTATTGGAATGGACGTGAGGAAAATGCTGACGGTGGGTTCTGTGTTTATGTGTAGGGTGCCACTACCGTGTTTGTGTGATTCTAAAGAGTATTGTTTCACCCTAAAAGTGTGCCCTAACATTGGTAATAATTCAAAGTTCGGAAGAATTGACACTTTATTTTAGTTAGCTGTAATGTTCGTAGGAATATTTGTGTGAAATCTGAGTTTGAAGATTATACACTATTATAGTGGTGAATTTGAGTATTGCTATCTTTGAATGTAATTTCAGTGATACTGAATTATCACCTGTAATTTGTTTAACTATTCATTTGAAATCATTTAAAATCACAACAAAAGAAATCTAAACAACTGATTGAGTTAGAATAAAATATGCAAATATAAAACGTGATTCAGTGTCAGTTGATTTATTTTGTTAACTGGCAACACAATTAAAGAAATAAAACAGAAAACACAAAATAGTCATAAAATAACAGAGATAAACTAGTAAATGTAATATTTCCGATAAAATATACTAAGGCTTGTGATTAAATATTTAAAAATGCTACTATATATGTAATAATTCACCATCATTATGTTTATCATAAATATATTGCAAAATATAAATGAAACATATAAATGAGCAAAAGCATTTATTATCATGTAGCATGTTGCAGGTAACTGTCGTCGCTATTCCGTCATGTTGGTGGCTTTCCCAGACTTTGTAAGGAAGGAATTTTTTTAAACTGGCCCTTTATGAATTTTAGTTGAATACTAAAGCTTTAGAAGAAAGCTCTTTGGATTAAAGATCATCTCAAGAATTTTAAAGACCAATAAAATTCTAGAGAGGATCTTTAATCCAAATAGCTTTCTTCTATTATAAAATGGGGTACTTTCTGATTAAGTCGACAACATTGTCATGCTGGTTGTCTGGTAGATAAGAAAGGCATGACTCGAAAGTAGTCAGGACAGCAGAATTTGGCAATTTCCCACAAGAGATTTCAGCATTTTTATCTTCCAATCCGTCTACTTCAGGGGTATATGGACGATCAACTACATTAACCACTGATACTGGTTCAACAGGAACAACTGGTTTAATCATATCCCTTGAGATATAAGTCTTTAACATTTTTATGTGACACACTCAGCTTTTACGATGTCGATCAGGGATACGGATGGCATAATCAGTGTCACTTAGCTTTTTCTCAATCACATATGGACCAGAAAATCTTCCCTGCATGGCTGAAAACTCGAAAAAACTTGAAAACTGCTCACAATACATTTCTTATGTTAGCACCAACGCAGCATCACCTGCGCCCAATACGTTTCTGGTCATAACGGGTCTTGATCTTAGATTGAGCTTCAGAAAGATGGGCTTTAGCAATATCCCAAGCCTTGTGAAGTTGCTGACCAAAAGACCTACTAATCTTAGATAGACACACTTTTTATATGCAAACCCAAATCTATTCCTTTTTATTGATTCAACTCTCTAATCAGTCACTCAAACCTTTATATTCAACTTTCATTTTCTAATGCATTCATGCGGCTTCAGAATAAACTCAGGACATCACTGTAGAATTGTAAGACATTTTTTTCCCCCATCACATCAACCTAAACTCACTCAACTATCAAATCCTCCTCTAGAGGGTACTGTAGCTCTGCTGTGTGTGGAATGGAGCAGTGGACATCTTTAACTCCAGCTGTTACACTCCATAAAAATAAAACAAGCAGCTGCATATTCACAAACAACAGCAACCTGTGAGCTCTTATGTTGACGTGCAGTGAAGAGTGATGAGTGAACTGCGTTTGTCTGATCATATAACATTCTCGATCAGATTTACAGAATGGTATGAAATGCTTCATGTGATTTACGCTGATGATGTTGTTAGACTCCTCTCCATGTGGTGTTCAGTCAGAAGAATACGTGTTATCTTTCTTACTAATCCTTTTTTTTAGCACATATATTTCTAATGGTTTTTATCTTTCAATATTTCTTTGTTGTGTTTTGCCCAAATCCATTTCTTTATCTGTGCTGGTGCTCTGTACACAGTTCAAATCACTGGAATCACCTGATTTATGATCTATAGCCCAGAAACCCCACAGCAGCCTGCAGCTGGACGCACTACAATAACAGATGCACTTCATCATTCTGACCACCAGGTGTCACTATCACACACTGAGGTGAACATATTTGCGTAATGAACTCTTTATCGATACATTTGGCTGCTATCACTAGTTACTGCACTTTTTATAAAGTGAAATTTCAAGCATTTTTTCAGCACTTTACAGTAAATATTCAGAAGGTGTTGATTAATTTTCTATAACAGCAGCTCTGTTAATAGTAGTAGTAGTAGTAGTAGTAGTAGTAGTAATGACTTGTATGATGCTCCAGTAGCACCCTGAGGTTGATTATTTTCCTAACAAAAGTTAGCCAACAATGACTATTTTTGAGTTTGGGCGTATATGTGTGTGTGTGTGTGTGTGTGTGTGTGTGTGTGTGTGTTTGTGTGTTGTAGTTAATAGAAATAAAATAAGTATTCAGCAGTTCAATGGTTGAGCAGGAAAAAGTGAAAGACTGAATATATTACAGTTTCTAGTTTTAGATTTAGTCTTATTTTAATCCATCTTGGCTCAACATCTTACTGTCCAGAGCTGTGAAGATGACCTCAGTGTACACATCACTACTGACTCTGTCCTCTGCACACTAGTTATTATAATAAACAATTATGAGCTACACAAAGATGAAAATTAGAATCGCTGAAGATGAACAACTGACAACGTGTGGTTTGGTTTAAGGAAGTGAAGATGCCCTACTTTTACATTGGGTTAATCAAGTGAAACAACAGAGCCCCCCTTTCTCAAGAAATATTAACGTAGGGGATAAGTCAGATGATTCAGGGCCATATTTAATTATATTTATATTTATATACTTATATTTAATTGGCCACAGCAGACACCCATGCTCTGTTTGTACAGATGAAGAAATGAAAGTTTTATCTAGCAACATCAAATGTCACTGCAGCCCAAATTCACACTTATGGTGTTTGGATGTTGGACGTAGTTAAGGAGGCAAAGTAAGAAAATATAGTCCAATATATTTTAGGTAATAAATGCACTCACAAGACTAATATCTACATTTCCTGAACATGAAAAGTCTCAGTGTAGTTTTTTAAAGCAGTTAAGTTTGTGTTGCTGACTTTCAGAAGCGTTTAATGGTCACCTCTCAGTGCTGTGAGATATAGATATAGAATATTGACTTTATGACAAATAATGGCTGAGATAATTGTGGTAATGTCAGTATTTTTGTAACACATTTAATCTCTGATTGGAGGCAGAAGATTAAATGTTAAAATATTTGTATTAATATGTAAAATTGTAAATGATAAATAAAATGAACTTTTTTTTTTTTTTTTGATATTTTGCAGTTTGTCATAAAACTGTTTATATTTTGATACTTATCTTGTACCCTAATATGTCTACAAGTATCATGATATTTTTTTAGATATTTTGGACCTACTTTCTCATGCTGTGATTCTGAGTCCTGCTACAGGAGTAATCTTGTCTTGTCTCATATAATGTTTTTGTCTTATATAGCGTTTTCCTGCTTTAAGACACTCACCTCTGCTTTGTTAATTATCTGTTGAGTTCAATCAGGTGTGTTGGGAAAAGCGAAAACACTGACATTTGTAGGAATTTACAGGAGGCATCGGAATGGAGGAGGAGGACCTGGTCTCCAGGCTGGAACTCTTGAGGTTGTGCGGGACGATTGGAGGTCCTCCTCTGTTCTTGCTGGGAAGCCTCCATATGCTCCCGGACAATGGGAATCACCCGGTCGATCTGTTCTTGCATCTCCTGAACGTAAACGTGGAGGGAGCACTAGGGGAAGGGTTGCTTTTGCCATGCCTCCCGGGCCACGTCCAGCAGTCCTCGAGGTCGCTGTGTGAAGAGGAGCTCAAAGGGGGTGAACCCGGTGGACGCCTGTAGGGTCTGTCGGACAGCAAAGAGGTCAGAGGGGAGGAGAAGGTCCCAGTTCCTCTTCTTCTCGTCAACCATTCTCCGGAGCATCCTCTTCAATGTTTAGTTGAAATGTTCCAACAGCTTATTTGTCTGGGGGTGGTCGACGGACGTCCTCAGGTGCTTCATCTGCAACAGCCACAGATCCGCCATTAGTTTTGATATAAAGGGCACACCTTGGTCGGTGAGGATGTCCTTTGGGATTCCAACCTGGCTGAATAGGAGCAGGAGCTCACAGACGATGTCCCGGGAGGTGGCCTTCTGTAGTGGAACTGCCTCAGGGTATCGAGTGGCATAGTCCACGATGACCAGTATGTATTTGTGGTCCCAGGCAGACTTCGGCATCAGCCCTACGAGGACCATGCCTATCCTCTCGAAGGGGACGCCGATAATGGGGAGAGGGATCGGGGCACGGGAGCAAGCTTGTAGGGGGTGGTCCTTTGACACTGGGGGCACTGCTGGCAGAACACACGGACCTCAGCTTCCATCCTAGGCCAGAGAAAGTGATCCTTCAGTTTGAGTCTGAGGTCTGAGTGGGCCAGGTGCATGAGGGCTTCGGTTCGGCTGAGGGGTACCACAAGCAGCTCGCACGGCTGGCCTTGCCGCTCTGTCTTGTAGTACAGGAGGCCCCCATGAACCAGGGAGTGGGCAGCTGGGAGTCACTGCTCGGGATTCTGAAGGACCTCCTCGATGACTTGCACCTGGCCCCAACAGTTCTTCAGTCTGGCGTAGTACATCTGCTCCCGGCCGAAATTCTCCTTCTGGGTCACCTGGGAAAACACAGAAGTGACAGGGTTAGTAGGGAAGCAGGTCTCACCTGCTGAGTTTGCCTCGGAGTCTCCTTCGATCTGGGCCAAACAGGCCCGCTGGACTCGTGGCCACGTTGCTCTGGTTCTTTGCCTCCTTGGTGATCTGGGGGCCTTGGCAGTGGAGAATCCAGGCCAGTCTCATCCCAGGACCCAGGGCACGGGGAGTTCTGGGATGAGGCCTTCGAGGAGCGGTCGTTCCCTGGTTTCAGGTCTCATGCTGACTCGGTTTGCTGGTACCTCGTGGATGTCCCCGTGCACACAGGTGACTGTCAGGGAGCCATTGGCCTTGGGGTTGGACGGGAGGGAACGCAGGGCCAGGGTGATGGTGCTCTCTGAGTCTAGGTGGGCCTGCTGTTGACTTCGACAGGGATAGTAGGGAGGCTGGGAGGGGTGACTGTGGAGGGTGCATCCAGCGAGCCAGGGCTTGTTAGCATGTCGGGGGCAGCGGGTCCGGTGTGGTGGGTATGGACTCGTCCCTGCTGGTTCCTTAGGCAGAGTGATTTTGGCTCGGTCTCTTATCCCCTTGGGAGTGCTGTTCAAGGCGTCTCATCTGCGAAGGCTGGGAGTACTCTCATCGCTCACCCCTGCCAATATCCAGGGTGGCCACCGCTTGTTCCAGTGTCTCCATCATCTCCCGGGGGTTGCGGGCACCCCTCAGGCCTACAGCTTTCCGCTCTTCGGGCGGGAGAGCCCTCGGGAACTGGTCCATGGCCACCCTCTTGATGACCTTGGCAGCAGAGAGAGTCTCCGGCTGTAGCCACCAACGGGCGGTGCAGAGGAGCATGTCCATTTGGCCGCGAGGGGTGGCTTTTGGGTTATAATTCCACCGGTGGAACTCTGCCGCCGCACTGGTGGGAGAGAGGCCACAGCATAGGAGGATCTCCTTCTTCACCATGTCATACTGTGTGGCATGTTGTCGCGGGAAAGTGCGTGGTAGGCCAGCTGGGCCTCCCCCATGAGGAAGAGCAACTCGGTCATACGTGCTTAGGTAAGTCTCAATGTCATCTTCGTGGGTGAGCTTGGTGAGGAGGCGCTGGGCCTCAGCTCCAGGAGCTCTTGCGTGGTGACCTGAAGGTTTTTGGCCAACTCCTGGGTCACTGCCTGCTGCTGTAGATGGGTCTGCAGGAACTGTTGGAATATGGGGTCCATCTTGATGTTGGGGTCTCTTTTCATGCCCGCATACTTCACCACTGTGACAGCACGGGACCACAGAAAGGCAGAACACACGAGGCAGGAGTGAGGGGAACATGCTTTTTATTTTAGAAGGGGGTGCAGCAGCAAGTGGGGGTGAAAGTGAAAGTTGTTGGTGAAGTGGGATGAGGGCGTGGTCGTCCCAGAGATCACACTCTTTTACTTCCCTCTCTTGGAACTGTCTTTAGTGTCTCAGCAACTGAATTAAATTGTTTTAGAGCCTATCTCTCACATCGTAGGCAGTTTGTCTCTCTGGGTGGATGGAGGTCAGAAATGGGTTCAGTTCGCTGTGATGTCCCTCAGGGTTCAATCTTGGGCCCCTTACTTTTTAGCAATTATATTTTTCCTCTTGTTCAACTCTTAAGATCTCGCAGTCTTGATTATCATTTTTATGCAGACGACAAATTGATTTGCATTCATTCTAAACGTGGTGATAACGTGGCAGTCACTTTTCTTTCACGTTGTATTTCTGAGATAAAAATACGCATGGCTGAAAATTTTCTCTGTCTTAACAGTAATAAGACTGAAGTAATGCTCACTGGCTCTCGTCACCAGCTTCGTAAAGCTGCCGCTTTAAATTTAACAATGGATGGCTCTGCTTTAGAGTTTCAAACAAAATTCAAAAACCTAGGATTTATATTTGATGCAAGTCTGTCTTTTGATCCATATGTGTGGAATACTTTTAAAACATTCTTCTTTCATCTCAGAAATATTGCAAAATTGTGGCCTATGTTATCTTTTTCTGTGGCTGAAAAGTTGATCAACACTTTTGTCTTCTCTCACAGTGATTATTGCAATGTGTTCCTTGCTGAGGTCTCCAAGTCTACAATAAATAAACTGCTTTATGTGCAAAATTCTGCAGCTAGAATCCTGACTAGGTCCAGGACAAGTGATCATATCACTCCTATTTTGGAATCCTTGCACTGGCTCCCTGTCAGGTTTCGTGTAGATTTTAAAATTCTTATGCTTACATACAAGGCTTTGCATGGTTTGGATGGTTTTTCATGGTTTTAACCCATTACACCCCAAAATGTGGTCTTTTAACTGCCCCTCAGACTCGTTGGCGTACTATGGGTGATGGCGCCTTCTCTTCTTATGCTCCAAAACTGTGGAACTTACTACCATCTGATCTTAGAGAAGCCCAGTCTGTTAGTATATTTAAATCTTCTCTTGAAACTTAGTTCTTTAAGATTATTTTTACTTGATTACTTTTTGTTTTTTGTTATTTAATTATTACTATTACTATTATTATTATTATTATTATTATTAATACTTGTTTATATTTGATTATTAACTGTTTTTTGATACATGTTTATATACTCTTATGTAAACCACCTTGAGAGGCATTTTTAAAGGCACTATATAAAATAAAGTTTTATTATTATTATTATTATTATTATGTAAAGTATCAGATTACGGACTGGATAAGATCAGCGCTATAAATCTGGACACCACGTGTAACTGCACTCACAGTTTAAGGAATGTGCATATCAAACATCTCCACTTTTTATGTGCAAGTTTATTTAAGTGTGTTAGAGCCGCTGTAACATGGAGTTTTACGTGAGTATGATATTTCAGAACTGTTTCCATCTAAAAACTCCACAGCAGCCTGCAGCAGGATGCAGTACAATAACAGATGCACTTCATCCTTTTGACCACCAGGTGTCACTATCACACACTGCAATGAAAAACTTTAGGTAATGAATCGATATAGTAGGAAGGAAAGCTTCATTCTGCCATCACTAGTTAGTACACTATTCAAAAATCAAATCTGAAACATTTTCAGCACTTTAACTTAAATATTCAGACTTTTTCCCACTATAATGAACATCAACACTTAGGTTTAATTTATTTTATATTAAACTTAATGTTAAATACACTTCAGGATTGTCCTTACTCCAGAAGTGTGTGTGTGTGTGTGTGTGTGAGAGAGAGAGAGAGAGAGAGAGAGAAAGTGTAAATAATTAATTTTTATAACTGATATGACACCAAATTTATGTCTATCTGCTCCAAATCTCAATAGTGACATGAGCACTTCACATACAAAGTGATATAATATGTTTATTTGGAGTGAGACAAATTTAAACAACAATGTATATGAACAGCTTTGGCTAGTTGAAGTGTCTATAGTGCGATATATACAAGCACTTTATCCTGGTCAGAGTCACAGTGAATCAGGAGTCTATTCCAGAAACACTGGGTGCCAATCAGGACCTATAACTATTACACACACACACAAACACACACACACACACACTGTTTAATTTCTTACTAAATACACATTCTCTGCTGAATATTTACATTCTGGACTTCAGTTGAGCTTCAATGCCTTTACTCGCTTCAAATATTCACAATAAAGAAACGATCACTAATAAGTGAAAACTCAACAGCTGACTGGAACAGTCCTAACCTGCTGGCAGTAGAAAAAAGCACTTCACACACTGCTATAAAATGATTAAAGCTGCTTTAAATGTCTGTAAGTTGCTGATGTTGCTGGTGTAAAGGAGCGATTCAGTTTCTCCACTTCAGTGAGGAGCTCTCTCTATTCATGTTTCAGGACTCAATTTATTCATCATGTTTTTCAAAGTCTGAAAGAAAAAACATACAGTAACATCAGAAACGTGTGTTACAGCAGAACATTACTAACATTTATTTACACCAGTCATCATCACACACTCTCTGATTTACTTTTATTAATATTACTGATTAAGAAATAAATATAAATTTACTGTTGTAGCTCTCACATCTTCAAATTACAGTAAGTAATATGATCACATTACTCTAATCTAATGGTGATTTTGTGTTTAAAAGCTAAAACTCACTGCTGCAGTCTAGTAGTCAGAGGATGTGGGTGTGTCAGCAGCAGGACGGGGATGAAAAGTCTGTGAAAAAAAGAGGCCATGCCTTGTTGACTTTGAATAATCAGGTGTGTAACTCCATAGTAAAATCAAAACCAAAAAAAAAACAACTTGCGCTGCATAAATCTGAATTTAATAGAACATAGATTTACAACAATAAAATACATAATCATTTGCTTAGACCATCATTATCAAACATACTACAAGTGACTGTATTTTTCAGTAACCACTTACTGCAAGTGTGTGATACACATCATCAGCTGTCCGGCCTGCAAGATCGAGAGCTGCGTACGTGTCGTCTTTAGCACTCGGCCCAGCGGTCTGCAGAGAGGAGGGGAGGAGAACGTGAGCAGGTTCGGCTGAAGATCTTTACAGTAAGAGTTTATTATGAACAAAGAAATCACCTGATAGATATTTCTGTAATTACTCACCTGATAGTCACCATCATCTTCCTTTTTCTTCTTTCTCTTGCATCTGCTCACACAAAGTCAAATATTTTTTCAATTCAATTCAGTTTATTTCTAGAGCACATTTAAAACAGCTAAATCTGATCAAAGTGCTGTACAGCTGAGAGGAATTGAGGTCAAAAAGGCACCTCAACATTACAGCACAAGACGGTAATATAAAACAAAACACACTAAAAGATAATAAAATATACAAAGCATAAATCTTCTTATTAAAATGACTAATTAGACACATGACTTAAAAAAACAAGGGTTATATACAGTCATATGCCAAAGAGAAAAGATGGGTCTTAAGGCAAGATTTAAATTCTTCAGTAGTAGAAGCAGATCAGGTAGTGTATACGACAGTCTAGAGGCAGCTACTGAGGACGCACAGTCACCCTTGTATTTTAATCATGAACAAATTTATCCATCAGAAACATCTTAAGAGGAATTAGTGATGAATTTATCAGCATTAATATTCTCACCTCAGCCAGAAGAGTGCAGAGAGAAGAGCAGCAAGCCCAAAAAGTCCAACTCCAACAGCCACATACACAATCAAAGAACCATGAAGGAAACCTACCCACACACACACACACACACACACAGGAAGAGCAGAAATGAAAAGATTTTTTAAAAAGAAAATCCATAGTGTATGATGTATAACAGAGCAGAGATCAAACATGGACGTATAATCATCGCTCTCACCGTTTAAAGTGACGGACACTGCAGCTGATCTCTCAGAGCCGTGTTTATTCTGAGCCTCGCAGTAGTACTGTCCACTCTGTAGAGCTCTGTAACTCTGTCCAGATCCTACAGGTGATGATTCTTTCTCCTTAAACCAGGTGTAGATCTCCACAGGTGGGTTAGCATCACTGCTGCAGGTCAGAGTCACTGAACTGCCCTCCACTATCTCACCAGAGGAGCTGATGGACACTGAGACCTTCTTTGGAGGATCTAGACAGTTCCATGATAAGAGTGAGGAAATCAGTTCATGATCATAATGTTTTTCTTGATTCCTTTACTTTCATTAAATATCATGTGCTTCATCATCTATTGAGTTACACAATATATAAGAAAAGATAAATAAAGCTCACATCCGACGCTGAGAGTTTTAGCAGGAGAGGGGAGATGTTCATATCCTCTTACAGCACAGCTATAACTGCCTGCATCCTCACTGCTGACCCGCTGCAGGTGGACTTCATTGCTCTTGGTGGTCTTTGTGGTTAAACCACGGCTGTTTTTGTACCAGATGAATGTGGGATCAGTCAGATTGCAGGTGGTTTTACAGGTCAGAACGGCTGATTGTCCCTCTGTCACTTCTGCAGGAGCGATCACCTGAAGATCTTATTCAATGAGAGAAACATTAATCTGCTTCAGTGAATAATCTACCAGCTCGTTTCCCTCAATCAGTCCTTCACAGTTTTTATGCAGATAAAGAAAATAAACTCTGTGTTTTCCTCAACCATCAGTAAAGCTAAACGTTGTCAAACAAACAAATAAACAAACAAACAAACAAATAAATAAAAAGTAGCCCCTGATTTACTAAATGTGTGTGTGTGCGCAATAACAATGGGAAATTGACAATTTTGGGTTTGAATATGAGATTTGGAAGTTTTCTATGTAATAACTAGTAAAAACTAGTGGGCGGAGTCAATGCAAATAAAATAATTTAGCACCTACAGTGTGAGTTATTGTCTTATAGAAATAAAAAACTGGTTTAAAATTCTCACAGTAAAGTTTTAGATTAGATATTCACCACAATTTTAATCATATCTACCTTATTAACAGAAATATGCTAACGTCTATACTCTTTCATTTTTCCTTCATATTGTGGTTTCAAGTTTTCAGCACATCATATGACTTTTTATTGACATTATACTCGACCTGTAATTACACATACATGCGGCTGATATTAAATATAAAACCAACTTTATTCCAGAAATATAATCTTAATTCTGAGAATCTTTCTTACTGAGATTATTTCTAGTAACTGAACATAAAGTCTGTATAAATGTATATTTTTCCTTTAAGTGGTGAACATGGGATTATATAGACATGTATTTATACCAAAGTCAGAATTTTTAAATTGCTTAAAACTTGTTAGTCTTCAATTTAATCAGTTTTTATTACATGCTAATATAATAAATTCATCTTTTGTGTTCTCTCTACTACATTACCCATCAGCCCCTGCATGTCACGTCACCCTCAGCTGTGTCTCATTATGCCTTCTTACGCTATTTAAGTTCTGGTGGTTGTGTGTTTCTTGGTCAGGCTTTTTGTTGTAGTTGTTGTTGTTCACCCATGTTGCAGGTTGTTTCTTGGCTTATAGTCTTGTTTTGGTTATTTGTTAGTGTATGACTTGTTAATTTAATAAAACGTCTGCACTTGCATCCACCTCAGCTACCCATTCCTGACATGATGAAGCTGTTATGATGATTATGTAATTATCTTCTTAAGCTCTGACTGGCACTTTTTGTTTAGCTGTTTATGTATTTGTTTTTGTTTTGTTTGTTTTAGCACTTTAATAAACTGTAATTAACATTTAATTCTGTCTTCTGAAATTTCATTTTCCATTTCTGATCTAACAGCTAATGAGAAAATGTAACACACAGAAACTTTTGTAAATCACCTGTAAAACAAGCAGCAATGTTCAATTTATCAGATCCACAACAAAACTAGTGTCTAAGTTTGTAATCTTAGTAAATCAAAGCTTATAAGTGTTTAATTTTAAAAAATAATAATAATTCAATAAGAACATGCTAGAGAGCTTCATTAATCTGGTACAAAACTCTCACACTCCTGTGTCTAAAGAGAGATTATGGCCTGAGTGATATATGTAGAAAATAAGATGATTTTATTTACCTGTAACAGTGAGTGTAACTCCGGGTTCACCGAGCCACCTTTCTTTTTCTTCGTTTGTTATGATTCTGAAGCAGTACATGTGTTCATCTGTTTTCTTCACGTCTCTCAGTCTGAGGGAGAAGTGTTTCTGTTCATCTCCTAAATACTCCACTCTGTCTGAGTAACCTGGTTCCTTACACAGATCAGTCCACTCTTTACCAGGAACTGGGTTTATTAACCAAAACCTGTTCATCACTGTAAGATGTGTTGGGTGTGTGTAAGTGCCATTCATAAACACTGTAGATCCTTTTAAATCACAGAGATTTAGTTGGCTGTATTTCACACTCCATTTATTCCCAAGAGCTCCTGAAACATGATACATGAAAGAGGTGATTAGAGGTCATTATCCTGAGCCCCATAAAACACTGAGTTAGCTTACAGCTTCACTTCTGTCCTCTGGAACTCCAGGTTGGAGAAATAAAACAATTCTTTACCACTGGAAGAAAACCGTGTGCAGGATTTGGACATAGCGGTGTGTTCTAAATTCAGAGCTCGTAATGTGGAATTAACATTTAACAGCATCCACTACTATTCAGTAATCACTTATGTCTGTTTTTCTTTAAATCGAGTGTCACTGATAGACAAATTGTAACAAGAATATTTCACCTGGACTTCAGGTTTTGTGGGCAGGAGATGATGTTATTGTTTATTCCATTTTATATCTTACTAAGAGTTGAGTTAAGCACACACACATCAGTATTCAGACCTCAGATTTAACTGCAGACTTAAACACTATTCACACGTTATGTGAGAGTTATGCACGGGGGCGGGGTTTTTAAAAAACAGAGGCGTGTCTTAGTTAAACGTGATTCTCTCCTCGAACATTTTTCTCAAGTAATATCAGCTCAAGGGAGGAGCAGTGTTATATTTATAATGTTACAGTTATAACAAGTATCAAAATAAACTGGTGGTTAAAGTTGTATTTATTGTCTCTGGGGTGTGTAGTTGTGATGATGTTAATGTGTGACTCACCTGAGATCATGAACAGAAAGATCAGATAAAGTGGAGAAGCCATTTTGAGGGACATCATTGCTGGAAAGCTTCTATAGAAAAAAAATATATAAAATTTGCTTATAATAAGTCACAACAACAACATACAATCTACTGAGCTGTTAATCCTCCTTTTCGTTGGAGAAATAATTAAGTAATGACATACAATTATCACAGCATCCATCAGAAGTCTTTCATTAGCTGAGGGATTATTTATTTTAATACCACAGTGCAGTTGAATTCTGGTTTCTGATTGGTCAGAAGGTGTTGATTAATTCTCTATAATTAATGAACATCTTGTACAGCAAACGCTCCACATAAACAGATTAAACAAATGACTATAATCATTGATATGGTGAAGTTTTCTGTAAGGAGAAATTTATTTAATGGAAGGAGTCTCCAGTGTCAGAGCTTTGTAATAGTAAGAGGTAAAGCTGTAACTTTAAGATTTATTACTTGTGCATGAAGCTAAGCAAATATTTCAAGTGTAAGTAGTGCATGCACTCATGGGACAAACAGCAGTGATGATTGATTCGTGGAAAGAGCAGGTATATAGAAGACAAACTGAACATGAAACTCTAGCTGTATGAAACACATTTGATAAATGAATAGAGCTACATGTATTGGCCCCGATGGCCTTCCACACTACATCACCACAGTACCACCTACAGCCACAGCTACATAATCAGCCTTTCTCCTCTCTGCTCCTGGAGTACTCCTGCTCTACTAATGTCAGTGTTTTCCCTTTTCCCAACACACCTGATTCAACTCATCAGATAATTAACAAAGCAGACGTGAGTGTGTTAAAGCAGGAAAATGCTATATAAGATAACATTACTGCTGTAGCAGGACTCAGAAACATGACAATAGATGTGGGCCACATGACCAAAATATCAAATCACACTTCATACTATACATGAAGACATTTTCAGAGTAGACAATATGTATCACTATATAAACACTTGCTAGGGAACTGTCAGCAAAATTTAAAGAAAAAAAAAAAGAAGAAACTGCTACTACACTTACTACGGCCTGTCAGTAAGTCTGTGCGTTACCATGGCAACATGCAGCCTTGGCTTCTTTGGGAACTATTTCTATCGACGGAGCAAAAATAACCAAAATATTTGGCCATATTGTGTCTGACATGTCAGTTACTTGATATTAATTTTTATTAATAGAACTGTCACACTTGCAATCGTGCTGTTTATCAGTGGCCTCGTGCCTACGGCCACATCACAGCCACGCCCATATTCAGTTTAACAGCATTCTTGCTCATGTCATATTGCTTAATTGATTTTAAAAATAATTATTTATCATTAAAAAAATAAGGAAACATAAAAAATATTAGTAAAAAATTGCAGCATTTTGCCATTTTAAATATTCAATACAAATATTTTAATATTGACTTTGAAATTGTTATAAAAAATACACAAAAAGCCACAATTATCTCAGATACAATTTATCATGAAATCAGAATTATTTCCTTAATTCCCAGCACAGATGAGCGATCGGTAAAAGTTGCCAAAAGTCACGTAGCTCCCAATTTAACAACACAAACTACAACCGCATTGAAAAAACCCAACACTGGGCCTCTCTATGTTCAGGAAATGTACATATACTGAGGAATAAATATTAAAATATTATTGAAATATTATTAAAATTATAAAAATAAAATATTAAACATTATGTTTTCTTACTGTGCTTTCTCGACCTTCATGTCCAGCAACCAAACTACGACTAAAGAAAAGCGTGAGAGAAAGAGTGTGTGGTTAAGAGGTGTTGCTGATGTGTGTGAAAACACCCCTTTTTGTTTCCTCTTTATTGCTGAATTAGTCCCTACGTCAGAATTGGAGAAAATAGTCAGACAAAGAAAGATAAAAGATATACATTTTTAATGAATCTAAAGAAAATGCTCTATAGTAATCTGTAGTGCTTGTGCATTTATTACCTCAGAAGTTTTATTCAAAAGCAAATTAATTACACCAGACTTTTTTTATTAAATAAGCCAAAAAAAACTTTATTAGCATTTTCAAACATGTGTTATTGCATCAGCAAGACTGTCTTTGCACCAGAGTAAAAACTATGCATGCATTGTGTACAGTACATTTTAACACATCAGTCCAATGTGGGAACAAATGAACCTATTGCCATGCCAACTGAGGAAGTGAAACAACACCCCAAACCACAAAACACACACTACACAATGTTTAAAACTGTCTGTCCTATTTTTAGGTATTATGGGTATTTATCTAATTGTGTGGTATATTTTATCTTGGGGCAGATCTCTGTGAACATGGGCACGAAAGAGGTCAGCTCAGGGAGTAAAAAAAAACCAAATATATTCAAATGTTGAACCCAGCTACTTAACCTTTAGACTCTGGACTAATGCAGCTTTAACAGGAAGTGTTGGTGTTGAATTGTCCTGTAGTGCAGCACCGCTGCTCATGAGCAGTTACTTTTCTAAATGCTAATCTCACATTTCAATCCTGTCTTCAATGCCTCCCTTCATCACTCTGAAGTGTGTATTACCTACATCACATGGCTGTGAGTATGTAGTGTGGAGAAAATTTTTTCAATATCAACACACTCTACACTGAAAGTAAATACACTGCAGTTACAGAGAACATTATAGCCAGAAATAACCAGGAGTGAAGATCATTAAATTAAATACTGAAGATAATGCTGTAATATTGAAGATAATAATATAATATTTAATGCAATATTATAATACTAAATATTATACTGTAATACTAAATATAATACTATATATGATGTAGCACTTGTATATGTATTACATTTAACACTTAATGTAATACAGAATATACTACTATAATACTGTAATATTGAATATAATACAATAATACTGAATATGATACTCTAATACTAAATATAATACTCTAATCCTGTAGTATTGCATCAGTATAAGTTTAGGATGCTGTGACAGAAAAAAACTCACAATTCCTGAGAAAACAGATTTTTAGTTAATGGTGAATGAATGTATTAAGTATTATGAAATTGTATTATGAAAGTTAAATGTATTATGAAAGTTTCTGTTTGTGTAAGCAGAACTCAGAATAAATGTGTGTAAAGTAGTTACCCTTCGGGAACTCGAGCTGCGTCGACAACGCTTTTGGAACGCCTCTGTGTGACCACGCTCTGAATCACGCGTAATCCATCCAACGGAATCGCGTAATGTCACCGGCAGGATGACATAGCGACCCGGAAGTGTAAAAGCGCATATGGTGGAGCCGGCGCCAGCTTCTGTTGTTCAGTAAGCGCTCTATGTGTGTTTGTCTGTTTTAATGTTGTATGTCTCAGTATTATATCAATGACGAGCAAAAGCAAACAATCATTTAGACTGTGTGCTTCTCCGTGGCCAGGTTTCATTGTGGGTGGGGACAATCACAGTCTGTGTGTGGCTTGTTTGGGAGCAGGGCATGCTCGATCAGCTCTTGAGGGAGCTGATTGCCCGCATTGCGTCCGGCTTTCGTTGCGCACGCTCTGCTCCTGGAGGGTGCTCTTTGAGGACGAGGATGAGTCTGTGCGCTGCTCAGCCCTGCTGAGAACGAGTCTGTGGACTTGCCACCACAGTCTGTCCAGTTTGAGGAGTTATTGGAGGTGGTGACTTGAGCTGTGGCTAAATTAAATATTGACTGGCCGACTGAAAAGCAGGAAGCACGCCTGCGTAGTAAATTAGATGAGCGTTTTCTGCGATCTAAGTCACTGCCTCCACACCAGGGCCTGCCTTTCTTTCACCGCGGTGTCCAGATCGTGGAACAATCCATATTCGACCTGCGCGGTTACGGGGCGATTCCCCGGGTTGAAGAGACGCTATCTCTGCGGGCTATCTCTCTCCCGGCAGTGTATCATCACTTAAGTCCCTGGTATTACCCTCCAAGCCGCTTCGGACCTCCTTGGCTTTGGTGGGCAAAGCGTGCACGCCCGCGGGCCAGGCTGGTGCTTGCTTGAACACCATGGCAGTGTTGCAGGCATACCAGGCTGACCTGCTTAAAGGATTGGATGAGGGAGATGATATAAATAATGATGACATTGTGGAACTGCGTCGTGCCACGGATTTGTCTCTCTGGGCCACTAAAGAGACCGCCAGGGCAATTGGGCGGTCTATGGCGGCCCTGGTAGCTACGGAGACACATTTGTGGCTGACTCTGTCTAATTTAAAAGAAAATGACAGGGTCTTTCTCCTGGATGCCCCGATTGTGCCGACTGGCCTGTTCGGCGACGCTGTAAATACAGACGTCGACAGGTTCCAGTCGGCGGCATTCCTGCGATTTCTCCCTCGCCGCTCTCACGGGGCTGCTCGGCAGCCTTGTACCAGCTCCTCACACCGGGAGGTCCAGAAATGGAGCGTCATCACTCGCACTCCCCCTGAAAAGAGGGAGTCAGGGTGGCGCTCCAGGTCGAGGCCAAGGGAGATGACGGATCTGAGGACCGAAAAGTCGGGACCTCTGAGGGCAGGCCCCTCTGGGGAAGGGAGGTGTACACCTCATCGTACGGTGCCCATCTCACCTCAGTGCCCTCAGGAGATCGTTTTGTCAACCCTGCCACCTCCGGTGCTTCAGGGCACGGCGGTCTCCAGCGAGCGGTTCTCTCGGCTTCCGCCCGGACACGTTGCGGTTCTGGGGGGCTCGCTACCTCCGAGGAGGTCTCTAGTCCCTGCCAGTCCTCCACTTCAGGGCACCAATCTAGCCGCTCTAAGTACGCCAGAGGTCAGTCTCGACAGACTGATTCCCTTAGTAGACTTTCTGGCAGCGTGGAAGCTTCTGCCAAATGTGTCTCAATGGGTCCTGCATACCGTAGAAAAAGGCTACAAGATTCAGTTTGGGTCTCGTCCTCCTCTATTTAGCGGGGTTTTTCCCACTCTGGTGGGCCCCGAGTAGGCTCTGGTCATGGAACGAGAAGTAGATAATTTCCTAAGGAAGGAGGCCATCGAGGTGGTCCCTCCTCTCGACAGAGAGTCGGGGTTCTACAGCCGGTACTTCATAGTTCCGAAGAAGGATGGAGGGTTGCGTCCTATTTTAGATCTGGGTCTGCTGAACCGCTAAGTTATGAGACTCAGGTTCAAAATGTCAAACAAGTCGTGTCTCAAATCAGGTCCAAGGACTGGTTTGTCACGATAGATCTGAAGGACGCGTACTTCCACATTTCCATTCTTCCTCAGCACAGGAGGTACCTGAGGTTTGCTTTTGGGGGCGAAGCTTACCAATATCGGTTTCTTCTCTTTAGTCTTGCACTCTCACCCCGCACTTTCACCAAGTGTGTGGATGCTGCTCTGGCTCCATTGCTTCTCCAGGGGATCCGCATACTCAGTTACATTGACGATTGGTTGATTTTAGCTCAATCAGAGCAGATGGCGGTTCGACATTGAGATGTCGTTCTCGCCCATATGAGAGAATTGGGGTTAAGACTAAACGCAAAGAAAAGTGTGCTTTCTCCAGTGCAGAGGACCACTTATCTAGGCGTGGTGTGGGATTCGACCACGATGCAGGCACATCTGTCTCCTGCTCGGATCGAGTCGATCATCACGGTGGTCCAGAGAGTGAGAGAAGGCCAGTCACTCACTGCTATACAGTTTCAGAGACTGTTGGGTCTGATGGCAGCTGCATCCAACGTGATATCTTTTGGCCTGCTGTACATAAGGCCGTTGCAGTGGTGGCTCAGGACCAAAGGGTTTTCCCCGAGGGGCAACCCGTTTCGCATGATCAAGGTCACGCGGCGAGGCTCACGGGCCTTAGACATGTGGAAGAAACCATGGTTCCTGTTACAAGGCCCCATGTTGGGGGCTCCTTGTCGTCGCGTAACACTAACGATGGATGCCTCCCTCAAGCGCTGGGGGCTGGTCATGAGTGGCCACTCTGCCCAAGGTCTGTGGGAAGGGCCCCATCTCAATTGGCACATAAACTGCCTGGAGATGCTGGCCGTGTTTCGAGCAGTGAGACATTTTCTCCCAGACCTGAGGGGCCATCATGTGTTGGTCTGCAAGCAGTCTGCAACACAGTGGTCTCCTACCTGAACTGGCAGGGGGGTCTGTGCTCGCACCCCCTTTACAGGCTGGTGCACCGGATCCTTCTGTGGGCCCAAGGGAAGCTGCTCTCACTGAGTGCAGTATATATCCCGGGGCATCTCAATCAGGGGGCAGACATCCTGTCGAGGCAGGGGCTGAGGCCCGGGGAATGGGGGCTCCACCCAGAGGTTTTACAGAGCACAAGTGGGTTTGTTTGCAACTCAGGAGACTTTACACTGTCCCCTCTGGTTTTCCCTCACTCACCCAGCTCCTCTTGGATTGGACGCTATGGTACAGACGTGGCCGAGGCTGCACCTGTATGCTTTCCCCCCCGAACGCTCTGCTCCCAGGAGTTCTGGAAAGGGTCCGCCGAGACGGAGTACGTCTTGTATTAGTAGCCCCTTACTGGCCGGGCCGGCCATGGTTTGCGAACCTGGTAGCCGTTCTCGAAGACTCTCCTTGGGAGATTCCCGTCAGGTGGGATCTCCTCTCTCAGGTGGGTGGTACCCTATTTCACCCTCGTCCGAAGTTATGGAGGCTGTGGCTGTGGCCCCTGAGGTCTCTCTAAGCCTCTGGTCTACTTCAGGGGTATATGGACGATCAACTAGATGAACCACTAATACTGGTTCAACAGGAGCAACAGGTTTAATCATATCCCTTGAGAAATAGGTCTTTACCATATTTATATGACACACTCAGTTTTTATGACATCGATCAGGGGTACGGATGGTGTAATTAGTGTCGTTTAGCTTTTTCTCACATATCACATATGGACCAGAGAATCTTTGCCTGCATGGCAGAGCTAGGAACAGGGAGTAGCACCAACACAGCATCACCTGGTTGAAAACTGCACACAATACGTTTCTGGTCGTAACGGGTCTTTATCTTAGATTGAGTTACAGAAAGATGGGCTTTAGCAATATCCCAAGCCTTGTGAAGTTGCTGACCAAAAGAACTAACATAATCTTAGGTAGACACACTTTTTATATGCAAAGCCAAATCTATTCCTTTTTATTGATTCAATTCTATAATCATTCACTCAAACCTTTATATTAAACTTTCATTTTCTAATGTATTCCTGTGGCTTCAGAATAAACTCAGGACATCACTGCAGAATTGTAAGACATTTTTTTTCCCCATCACATCAACCTAAACTCACTCAACTATCAAATCCTCCTCTAGAGGGTAGTGTAGCTCTGATGTGTGTGGAACGGAGCAGTGGACATCTTTAACTCCAGCTGTTACACTCCATAAAAATAAAACAAGCAGCTGCATATTCAAAAACAACAGCAACCTGTGAGCTCTTATGTTGACGTGCAATGAAGAGTGATGAGTGAACTGCGTTTGTCTGATCATATAACATTCTCGATCAGATTTACAGAGTGGTATGAAATGCTTCATGTGATTTACGCTGATGATGTTGTTAGACTCCTCTCCATGTGGTGTTCAGTCAGAAGAATACGTGTTATCTTTCTTACTAATCCATTTTTTTCCCCGCATATATTTCTGATGGTTTTTATATTTCAATATATTTCTTTGTTGTGTTTTGCCCAAATCTATTTCTTTATCTGTGCTGCTGCTCTGTACACAGTTTAAATCATTGGTATCACCTGATTTATGAGGCCTAGAAACCCCACAGCAGCCTGCAGCTGGACGCACTACAATAACAGATGCACTTCATCATTCTGACCACCAGGTGTCATTATCACACACCGCGATGAAAAGCTTTGAGTAATGAACTCTTTATCGATACAGTTGGCTGCCATCACTAGTTACTGCACTTTTTAGAAAGCGAAATTTCATTTTTTCAGCACTTTACAGGAAATATTCAGAAGGTGTTGATTAATTTTCTATAACAGCAGCTGTGATAATAGTAGTAGTAGTAGTAGTGATTTGTATGATACTCCAGTAGTACCCTGAACTTGATTATTTTCCTAACAACAATTAGCCAACAATGACCATTTTTGAGTGTGTGTGTGTGTGTGTTTGTGTGTGTGTGTTGTAGTTAATAGAAATAAAATAAGTTCATTTATTTAGCAGTTCTATCGTTGAGCAGGAAAAAGTGAGAGACTGAGTATATTACAGTTTCTAGTTTTAGATTTAGTCTTTTTTCAATCCATCTTGGCTCTACACCTTTAACATCTTACTGTCCAGAAATGTGAAGATGACCTCAGTGTACACATCACTACTCACTCTGTCCACTGAACACCAGTTATTATAATAAACAATTATGAGCTACACAAAGAGGAAAATTAGAATCGCTGAAGATGAACAATTGACAACCTATGGTTTGGTTTAAGGAAGTGAAGATGCCCTACTTTTACATTGGGTTAATCAAGTGAAACAACAAAGCCCCCCTTTCTCAACAAATATTAACATAGGAGATAAGTCACATGTTACAAGGCCATATTTAATTATAAACATGGCCACAGCAGACACCCATGCTCTGTTTGGACAGATGAAGAAATAAAAGTTTTATTTGGCAACATCAAATGTCACTGCAACCCAAATTCACACTTAAGTCAGCATAACCCAGAAAACTTTCTGCTTGTCTTAATCCGTAGGGTTTAATATGGAGTTCGCCCACCCTTTGCAGCTATAACAGCTTCAACTCTTCTGGGAAGGCTTACCAAAAGGTTTAGGACTGTGTTTATGGGAATTTCTGACCATTCTTCTAGAAGCGCATTTGTGAGGTCTGGCATTGATGTCTCCACTCTAATTCACCCCAAAGGTGTTCTATCGGGTTGAGATCAGGACTCTGTGGAGGCCAGTCAAGTTCCTCCACACCAAACTTGCTCATCCATGTCTTTATGGACCTTGTTTTGTGCACTGGTGCACAGTCATGTTGTAACACCAAGGGGCCATCCCCAAACTCTTCCCACAAAGTTGGGAGCATGAAATTGTCCAAAATGTCTTGGTATGTCTTGGCCAAGCCCAACCCCTGAAAAACAACCGCACACGATAATCCACCTCCATCAAACTTTACACTTGGCACAATGCAGTCAGGCAAGTACCTTTCTCCTGGCAACCGCCAAACCCAGACTCATCCATCGGATTGCCAGAGAACATGTCTCCACTGCTCTAGGGTCCAGTGGTGGCGTGTTTTACACCACTGCATCCCACGCTTTGCATTGCACTTGGTGATGTAAGGCTTGGATGCAGCTGCTTGGCCATGGAAACCCATACAATGAAGCTCTCTATGCACTGTTCTCGAGCTAATCTGAAGGCCACACGAAGTTTGGAGGTCTGTAGCTATTGACTCTGCAGAAAGTTGGCAACTTCTGCGCACTGTACGCCTCAGCATGCGCTGACCCCGCTCTGTGATTTTACATGACCTACCACTTCATGGCTGAGTTGCTGTTGTTCCCAACTGCTTCCACTTTATTATAATACAGCTAACAGTTGACCGTGGAATATTTAGTAGTGAGGAAATTTCACGAATGGACTTATTGCACAGGTGGCAACCTCTCACGGTACCACACTTGAATTCACTGAGCTCCTGAGAGAGACCCATTCTTTCACAAATGTTTGTAGAAGCAGTCTGCATGCCTAGGTGCTTGATTTTATACACCTGTGGCCATGGAAGTGATTGGAACACCTGAATTCAATGATTTGGAGGGGTGTCCAAAACCTTTGGCAATATAGTATATAGTAGTATATAGTAGTATATATATATATATATATATATATATATATATATATATATATATATATATATATATATATATATATATTACTATATACTATAATATAGTATATAATAGTATGTATATATATATATATATATATATATATATATATATATATATATATAATGATATTTTATATATTATTTGAATGAGCTTAGCCTCGTCTCCATTTCTGAAGAAGAGACTAATTCAACAGAAAAGGAAACAAAATGGTGGTTGGATGTTGGACGTAGTTAAGGAGGCAAAGTAAGAAAATATAGTCCAATATATTTTAGATAATAAATGCACTCATAAGACTAATATCTACATTTCCTGAACATGAAAAGTCTCAGTGTAGTTTTTTTTTAAAGCAGTTAAGTTTGTGTAGCTGACTTTCAGAAGCGTTTAATGGTCACCTGTCAGTGCTGTGAGACAGAGATTTAGAATATTAACTTTATGATGAACAATGGCTGAGATAATTGTGGTAACGTCAGTATTTTTTTTTTTTATTAACACATTTAAACTCTGATTGGAGGCGGAAGATTAAATGTTAAAATATTTGTACTAAATATGTAAAATTGCAAAAGATATTTAGATATTTATATTTTTTCTCATTTTCAGTGGCAAATAATAATATTTTATGATAAATAAAATGAACTTTTTTTTTGCTATTTTGCAGTTTGTCATAAAACTGTTTATATTTTGATACTTAACTTGTACTCTAATATGTCTACAAGTAGCATGATATTTTTTAGATATTTTGGACCTACTTCCTCGTGCTGTGATTCTGAGTCCTGCTACAGGAGTAATCTTGTCTTGTCTCATATAGTGTTTTTGTCTTATATAGCATTTTCCTGCTTTAACACACTTACCTCTGCTTTGTTAATTATCTGCTGAGTTCAATCAGGTGTGTTGGGAAAAGGGAAAACACTGACATTTACAGGAATTTACAGGAGGCATCGGGATGGAGGAGGAGGACCTGGTCTCCAGGCTGGAACTCTCGGGGTTGTGCGGGACGATTGGAGGTCCTCCTCTGTTCTTGCTGGGAAGCCTCCATATGCTCCCGGACAATGGGAATTACCCGGTCAATCCGTTCTTGCATCTCCTAATGTAATCGTTGAGGGAGCACTAGGGGGAGGGTTACTTTTACCATGCCTCCCGGGCCATGTCCAGCAGTCCTCGAGGTCACCGTCCGAAGAAGAGCTCAAAGGGGGTGAACCCGGTGGATGCCTCGGGGGTCTTTCGGATGGCAAAGAGGACGGAGGGGAGGAGAAGTTCCCAGTTCCTCCCCTCCTCATCAACCACCCTCCGGAGCATCTTCTTCAATGTTTAGTTGAAATGTTCCAACAGCCCATCTGTCTGGGAGTGGTAGATGGACGTCCCCAGGTGCTTCATCTGCAACAGCCAACACAGATCCAACATTAGTTTTGATATAAAGGGCGCACCTTGGTCGGTGAGGATGTCCTTTGGGATTCCAACCCGGCTGAATAGGAGCAGGAGCTCACAGACGATGTCCCGGGAGGTGGCCTTCCGAAGTGGGACTGCCTCAGGGTATTGAGTGGCGTAGTCCACGATGACCTGCATGTATTCGTGGCCCCAGGCAGACTTCGGCATCAGCCCCACGAGGACCATGTCTATCCTCTCGAAGCGGATGCCGATAATGGGGAGAGGGATGACGGGCATGGGAGCAAGCTTCTAGGATGTAGTCCTTCGAAACTGGGGGCACTGCTGGCAGAACACATGGACCTCAGCGTCCATCCCAGGCCAGAGGAAGTGATCCTTCAGTTTCTCCAGGGTGTTGTGTTCCGCCAGATGTTCCCCCAGTGGATGTGAGTGGGCCAGGTGGATGAGGGCTTCGGTTCGGCTGCGGGGGACCACAAGCAGCTCGCAGGACTGGCCTCGCCGCTCTGTCTTGTAGTACAGGAGTCCCCAGTGAACCAGGAAGTGGGCAGCTAGGAGTCACTGCTCGGGATTCTGAAGGACCCCTTCGATGACTTGCAACTGGCCCCAACAGTTCTTCAGTCTGGCATCATCCATCTGCTCCTGGCAGAAATTCCCCTCCCGGGCGACCTGGGAAAACACAGAAGTGACAGGGTCAGTAGGGATGGAGATCTCACCTGCTGAGGTCGCCTCAGCGTCTCCTTCGCCCTGGTCCAAGCAGGCCCACCGGACCCGCAGCCACGTTGCTTTGGTTCTGCGTCTCCTTGGTGATCTGGGGCTTCATGTCTCATGCTGACTCGGGCCGCTGGTACCTCGCGGATGTTCCCTTGCACACCGGTGTCTGTCAGGGAGCCATTGGCCTTGGGGTTGGACAGGAGGGAAGACCGGGCCAGGGTGACGGTGCTCCCTGAGTCAAGTCAAGTCAAGTGGAGTTTATTGTCATTTCAGCCATATACAAGTACACAGTGAAACGAAACAACGTTTCTCCAGGACTAAGGTGCCACATAAGACAACACAGAACAACACAGAACTACGGGGACTATATAATTTACATAAATTAAACGTAAACTGCACAAGTGCAAACATGTGCAGACAGCACAAGACAGAACAGACAGTACATAACTACGACGCAGACCAGTACACAGTCCTGTTGAAAGTGATAAAGTGACAGTAGTGCAAATATTACAGCTGAGGTAGTGTAGACAGTGTAAATATAGTAGTAGCAGCAATAAAAAAACATGTGCAAAACATGTGCAGTGCATGTGCATAGAGGATGTTCCGTTGTGTGTGTATATATGTATGTATGCGTGAGTTCCTTGGACCAGTTCAGATGTGTGTGTGTGTGTGTGTGTGTTCTTTCAGTCCGGTTCTAGGTATTTAGGAGTCTGATGGCATGAGGGAAGAAACTGTTGCACAGTCTGGTTGTGAGGGCCCGAATGCTTTGGTACCATTTACCAGACGGCAGGAGGATCATCCACAATGCTGGTGGCTTTGCGGATGTGGCGAGAGGTGTAAATGTCTGTGATGGAGGGAAGAGAGACCCCGATGATCTTCTCAGCTGTCCTCACTATCCGCTACAGGGTCTTGCGATCTGAAACAGTGCAATTCCCAAACCAGGCAGTGATGCAGCTGCTCAGGATGCTCTCGATAGTCCCTCTGTAGAACATGGTGAGGATGGAGGGAGGAAGATGTTCTTTCCTCAGCCTTCGCAGAAAGTACAGGCGCTGCTGGGCTTTCTTTATTATGGAGCTGGTGTTGAGCGACCAGGTGAGGTTCTCCGCCAGGTGAACACCAAGAAACTTGGTGCTCTTGACGATCTCCACGGAGGAGCCGTCGATGTTCAGTGGAGAGTGGTCATTCTGTGCTCTTCTGAAGTCAACAACCATCTCTTTAGTTTTGTCCATGTTCAGGGACAGGTTGTTGGCTTTGCACCAGTCCGTTAGCCGCTGCACCTCCTCTCTGTATGCTGACTCGTTGTTCTTGCTGATGAGACCCACCACGGAGGTGTCATCGGCGAACTTGATGATATGATTCGAGCTGTGCATTGCTACACAGTCGTGAGTCAGCAGAGTGAACAGCAATGGACTGAGCACACAGCCCTGTGGGGCCCCAGTGTTCAGTGTGGTGGTGTTGGAGATGCTGTTCCCCATCTGGACTGACTGAGGTCTCCCAGTCAGGAAGTCCAGGATCCAGTTGCAGAGGGAGGTGTTCAGGCCCAGCAGGTTCAGCTTTCCGATCAAGTGCTGAGGAATGATTGTGTTGAATGCTGAACTGAAGTCTATGAACAGCATTCTAACATAAGTGTCTTTATTGTCCAGGTGGGTGAGGGCCAGATGGAGGGTGGTGGTGATGGCATCATCTGTTGAGCGGTTGGGGCGGTAAGCAAATTGCAGGGGGTCCAGTGAGGGAGGCAGCAGGGTCTTGACGTGCCTCATGACGAGCCTCTCGAAGCACTTCATGATGATGGGTGTAAGTGCAACGGGACAGTAGTCATTGAGGCAGGACACTGAAGACTTCTTTGTCACGGGGACGATGGTGGTGGCCTTGAAGCTGGTCGGGACAACGGTGCTGCACAGGGAGGTGTTGAAGATGTCCGTGAAAACATCTGCCAACTGGTCTGCACATCCCCTGAGCACCCTGCCAGGAATGTTGTCTGGTCCAGCAGCCTTCCATGGGTTGACTCTGTGTAGAGTCTTCCTCACGTCAGCCGTGGTTAGACGCAGCACCTGGTCATTGGGAGAAGGGGTGATCTTCCTCGCCTCAAGTCTAGGAGGGCCTGCCTTTGACCTCGACAGGGATAGTAGGGAGGCTGGGAGGGGCGACTGTGGCTCGCTGGATGCGCCCTCCAGGGCTTGTCAGCATGTTGTGGGCAGCGGGTCTGGTGTGGTGGGCATGCACTCCATAGGCAGAGAGATTTTGGCTGGGTCTCCCATCCCCTTAGGAGTGCTGTTCAAGGCGACTCATCAGCAAAGGCTTGGAGTACTCTCATCGCTCGCCCCTGCCAATATCCAGGATGGCCAACACTTGCTCCAGTGTCTCCATCATCTCCTGGGGTTGCAGGCACCCTTCAGGCCTACAGTTTTTCGTTCTTCGGGCAGCAGTGCCCTCGGGAACCGGTCCATGGCCACCTTGTCGACGACCTTGGCAGCAGAGAGAGTCTCCGGCTGTAGCCACCAACGGGCGATGCATAGGAGCATGTCCATTTATGTAAAGGCACAACGGTCGCTCTCAAATGGGGCGGAGGTGGCTGGGCAGAGGTTTGCTCTTGTCTTCCTTGCTGATGTTGGCCTCTAAGTGAGAGACAGACACAGATCAGTGCACTGCATCAACTCACCTAATCTACCTTGAGAGCAGCTGCTGGCTCCTTTTATATTCTCCAGTCTTCTGCTGGAGGGTAAATGATTGCTGCTCCAATCACTGGCTGCCAGCCGAGTTGAATTTCCTCACTCTGCCTTGCAGCCATGCGCACTCGAGCTCTCCAAAACAACTGCTGCTCTCTGTTCAGCACCCTGGCGGCAGTCGTGCGAGGAGCGTTGTGCTTCTTTTGTGCGCAGGCTGCTTTAACTTTAACTTTAACAACTTTGATGATTTATCAAACATTTCTTTCCTTTTGAAAGTCCTAGAACGTTCTGTTGTTTCTCAATTACACAATCACCTCAGTACTAACAATCTTTTCGAGCCCCTTCAGTCGGGTTTCTGTAATCTCCACAGTACTGAAACAGCTTTTGTTAAGGTCACTAATGACTTGCTAATGGCTTGTGATTCTGGTTCAATTTCTATCCTCGTCCTTCTTGATCTCAGTGCCGCTTTTGACACTGTTGAGCGCGCTCTTTTACTTCCCTCTCTTGGAACTGTCTTTAGTGTCTCAGCGACTGCTTTGAATTGTTTTAGAGCCTATCTCTCAGATCGTAGGCAGTTTGTCTCGCTTGGTGGATGCAGGTCAGAAATGGGTTCAGTTCGCTGTGATGTCCCTCAGGGTTCAATCTTGAGCCCCTTACTTTTTAGCATTTATATTTTTCCTCTTGTTCAACTCTTAAGATCTCTCGGTCTTGATTATCATTTTTATGCAGATGACACACAGATTTACTCATTCTAAACCTGGTGATAACGTGGCAGTCACTTTTCTTTCACATTGTATTTCTGAGCTAAAAATATGAATGGCTCAAAATTTTCTCTGTCTTAACAGTAATAAGACTGAAGTAATGCTCATTGGCTCTCCTTACCAGCTTCGTAATGAAGGCTCTTTAAATTTAACAATGGATGGCTCTGCTTTAGAATTTCAAACAAAATTAAAAAAACCTAGGAGTTATATTTGATGCAAGTCTGTCTTTTGTTCCACATGTGCAGAATACTGTTAAAACATCCTTCTTTCATCTCAGAAATATTGCAAGATATTGGCCCATGTTATCTTTTTCTTTGGCTGAAACGTTGATCAACACTTTTGTCTTCTCTCACATTGATTATTGCAATGCGCTCCTTACTGGGGTCTCTAAGTCTACAATAAATAAACTGCAGTATGTGCAAAAGTCTGCAGCTAGAATCTTGACTAGGTCCAGGACAAGTGATCACATCACTCCTATTTTGGAATCCTTGCACTGGCTCCCTGTCAGGTTTCATGTAGATTTTAAAATTCTTATGTTTACACACAAGGCTTTGCATGGTTTGACTCCTCAGTATTTGGCTGAGCTTTTAACCCATTAAACCCCAAAACGTGGTCTTTTACCTGTCCCTCAGTCTCGTTTGCGTACTATGGGTGATAGCGCCTTCTCTTCAGTGGCCTAATGGATAGAGAGTCGGACTTGCAACCCGAAGGTGAACCTGAAGGTTGTGGGTTCGAGTCTCGGTTCCGGCAGGGATTGTAGGTGGGGGGAGTGAATGACCAGCGCTCTCTCCCACCCTCAATACCACGACTGAGGTGAGACCCTTGAGCAGGGCACCGTACCCCCAAACTGCTCCCCGGGCGCCGCAGCAAAAAAGGCTGCCCACTGCTGCCCACTGTGTGTGTGTGTTCACGGTGTGTGTGTGTTCACTACTGTGTGTGTGCACTTGGATGGGTTAAATGCAGAGCACAAATTCCGAGTATAGGTCACCATACTTGGCCACAAGTCACTTCACTTCACTTCTTATGCTTTAAAACTGTGGAACTCACTACCATCTGATCTTAGAGAAGCCCAATCTCTTAGTACATTTAAATCTTCTCTTAAAACTTATTTCTTTAAGGGAAGTAACAGTACTTTTACTTGAGTATGATATTTCAGTACTGTTTCCATCTAAAAACTCCACAGCAGCCTGCAGCAGGATGCAGTACAATAACAGATGCACATCATCCCTTTGACCACCAGGTGTCACTATCACACACTGCAATGAAAAACTTTGGGTAATGAATCGATAGAGTAGGAAGGAAAGCTTCATTCTGCCATCACGAAACATTTTCAGCACTTTAATGTAAATATTCAGAGTTTTTCCCCACTATAATGCAGATCAAAACTTTAAGTTTAATATAAAATAAATTAAACCTATGTTAAATACACTTCTGGATTGTCCTTACTCCAGAAGTGTGTGTCAGAGAGAAAGTGTAAATAATTAATTTTTAAGACAGAATAGTTCTGTGAGGTTGCTGTGAAAGTTTTTCCTTTATCAATAATAACTGTCATGTGATTAGAGAAATCACTCACACAGACCCAAAGCATAATTTTTATAATTGATACGACACCAAATTTACGTCTATCTGCTCCAAATCTCAATAGTGACATGAGCACTTCACATACAAAGTGATCTAATATGTTTATTTGGAGAGAGACAAATTTAAACAACAATGTATATGAACAGCTTTGGCTAGTTTAAGTGTCTGTAGTGCGATATATACAAGCACTTTATCCTGGTCAGAGTCACAGTGAATCAGGAGTCTATTCCAGAAACACTGGGTGCCAATCAGGACCTATAACTATTACAGCGCACACACACTGTTTAATTTCTTACTAAATACACATTCTCTGCTGAATATTTACATTCTGGACTTCAGTTGAGCTTCAATGCCTTTAATCGCTTCAAATATTCACAAAAAAGAAACAATCACTAACAAGTGAAAACTCAACAGCTGACTGGAACAGTCCTAACCTGCTGGCAGTAGAAAAAAGCACTTCACACACTGCTATAAAATGATTAAAGCTGCTTTAAATGTCTGTAAGTTGCTGATGTTGCTGGTGTAAAGGAGCGATTCAGTTTCTCTGTTTCAGTGAGGAGCTCTCTCTATTCATCAGCTGTTTCGGGACTGATCATGTTCTTCAAAGTCTGAAAGAAAACACACACAAACATCAGAAACGTGTGTTACAGCAGAACATTACTAACATTTATTTACACCAGTCATCATCACACACTCTCTGATTTACTTTTATTAATATTTTCTATTAATATAAATTTACTGTTGTAGCTCTGACATCTTCAAATTACAATAAGTAATATGTTCACATTACTCTAATCTAACGGTGGTTTTGTGTTTAAAAGCTAAAACTCACTGCTGCAGTCTAGTAGTCAGAGGATGTGGGTGTGTCAGCAGGAGGACGGGGATGAAAAGTCTGTGAAAAAAAGAGGCCATGCCTTGTTGACTTTGAATAATCAGGTGTGTAACTCCATAGTAAAATCAAAAACAGAAAAAACAACATGCGCTGCATAAATCTGAATTTAATAGAACATAGATTTACAACAATAAAATACATAATCATTTGCTTAGCCCTTCATCATCAAACATACTACAAGTGACTGTATTTTTCAGTAAACACTTACTGCAAGTGTGTGATACACATCATCAGCTGTCCGGCCTGCGAGATCGAGAGCTGCGTACGTGTCGTCTTTAGCACTCGGCCCAGCGGTCTGCAGAGAGGAGGGGAGGAGAACGTGAGCAGGTTCGGCTGAAGATCTTTACAGTAAGAGTTTATTATGAACAAAGAAATCACCTGATGGATATTTCTGTAATAACTCACCTGATAGTCACCATCATCTTCCTTTTTCTTCTTTCTCTTGCATCTGCTCACACAAAGTCGAATATTTATTCAATTCAATTCAGTTTATTTCTAGAGCACATTTAAAACAGCCGAATCTGGTCAAAGTGCTGTACAGCTGAGAGGAATTGAGGTCAAAAAGGCACCTCAACATTACAGCACAAGACAGGGTAATATAAAACAAAACACACTAAAAGATAATAAAATATACAAAGTATAATTCTCCTTATTAAAATGACTAATTAGACACATGACTTAAAAAAACAAGGATTAGATACAGTCGTATGCCAAAGAGAAAAGATGGATCTTAAGACAAGATTTAAATTCTTCAGTAGTAGAAGCAGATCAGGTAGTGTATTCGACAGTCTAGAGGCAGCTACTGAGAACGCACAGTCACCCTTGTACTTTAATCATGAATGAATTTATCCATCAGAAACATCTTAAGATGAATTGGTGATGAATTTATCAGCATAAATATTCTCACCTCAGCCAGAAGAGTGCAGAGAGAAGAGCTGCAAGCCCAAAAAGTCCAACTCCAACAGCCACATACACAATCAAAGAACCATGAAGGAAACCTACCCACGCACGCACACACACACACACACAGGAAGAGCAGAAGTGAAAAGATTTTTTAAAAAGAAAATCCATAGTGTATGATGTATAACAGCAGAGATCAAACATGGACGTATAATCATCGCTCTCACCGTTTAAAGTGACGGACACTGCAGCTGATCTCTCAGAGCCGTGTTTATTCTGAGCCTCGCAGTAGTACTGTCCACTCTGTAGAGCTCTGTAACTCTGTCCAGATCCTACAGGTGATGATTCTTTCTCCTTAAACCAGGTGTACTTCTCCACAGGTGGGTTAGCATCACTGCTGCAGGTCAGAGTCACTGAACTGCCCTCCACTATCTCACCAGAGGAGCTGATGGACACTGAGACGTTCTTTGGAGGATCTAAAATGGGTAGGGAAGTTAGACTTTAGAGTAAATCTATGATAGTTTTATCTCTTATTGGCTGTGAGGAGATCTTCAGCTTTAACAAGTTAAGTCCAGCTTTAACAAGCACAAGTCAACATTGCACACTCACACATACAGATGTACATAATCTATATTTCTATTTCTTTAACATGACTACACTTTATTATGTTTGTATGTATGTCTATGTCTGTTTTTATTTTTACTTCTACATAGTTTGTGTTTATCTTGGCATTCAATGTGGACAGCAAAGAAAGAATTTCATTGTACAGGGAAACTTGGTTTCCTCACTGTGCACATGACACTAAACGCTTTGAATCTTGAATCTTAACTTACACAGAACCTTCAGAGTTACACCGATGGAGTCCTGATGTCCGACTTCATTACTGCACTTGCACTTGTACTCTTCACTGTCCTCAGTGCTGATGTTGGAGATGTTGTAGTTCTTTCCTTTTCCTACTGATGTCATCCCCCTAAACCAGGTGTAGTTCACCACAGGTGGGTTAGCATCACTGCTGCAGGTAAGAGTCACTGAACTGCCCTCCACTATCTCACTAGAGGAGCTGATGGACACTGAGACGTTCTTTGGAGGATCTAAAATGGGTAGGGAAGTGAGACTTTAAAGCAAATCTATGATATTTTTATCTCTTATTGGCTGTGAGAAGATCTTCAGCTTTAACTTACACAGAACATTCAGAGTTACACCGATGGAGTCCTGATGTCCGACTTCATTACTGCACTTGCACTTGTACTCTCCACTGTCCTCAGTGCTGATCTTGGAGATGATGTAGGCCTTTCCTTTTCCTACTGATGTCGTCCCCTTAAACCAGGTGTAGATCTCGACAGGAGGGTTAGCATCACTGCTACAGGTCAGAGTCACTGAACTGCCCTCCACTATCTCACCAGAGGAGCTGATGGACACTGAGACGTTCCTTGGAGGATCTAAAATTGGTAGGGAATTGAGGCTTTAAAGCAAATCTATGATATTTTTATCTCTTATTGGCTGTGAGGAGATCTTCAGCTTTAACTTACACAGAACATTCAGAGTTACACCGATGGACTCCTGATGTCCGACTTCATTACTGCACTTGCACTTGTACTCTCCACTGTCCTCAGTGCTGATCTCGGAGATGATGTAGGCCTTTCCTTTTCCTACTGATGTTGTCCCCTTAAACCAGGTGTAGATCTCCACAGGTGGGTTAGCATCACTGCTGCAGGTCAGAGTCACTGAACTGCCCTCCACTATTTCACTAAAGGAGCTGATGGACACTGAGATGTTCTTTGGAGGATCTAGAGAGTTCCATGATAAGAGTGAGGAAATCAGTTTATGATCATAATCAATGATTTTCTTGATTCCTTTTCTTTCATTAAATATGATGTGCTTCATCATCTATTGAGTTACACAATATGTAAGAAAAAATAAATAAAGCTCACATCTGACGCTGAGGGTTTGAGCAGGAGAGGAGAGATGTTCATATCCTCTTACAGCACAGCTATAACTGCCTGCATCCTCACTGCTGACCCGCTGCAGGTGGACTTCATTGCTCTTGGTGGTCTTTGTGGTTAAATCACGTCTGTTTTTGTACCAGATGAATGTGGGATCAGTCAGACTGCAGGTGGTTTTACAGGTCAGAACGGCTGATTGTCCCTCTGTCACTTCTGCAGGAGCGATTACTTGAAGATCTTAAACAACGAGAGAAATATTAATCTGCTTCAGTGAATAATCTACCAGCTCGTTTCCCTCAATCAGTCATTCACAGTTTTTATGCAGATAAAGAAAATAAACTTTGTGTTTTCCTCAACCATCAGTAAAGCTAAAAGTTGTCAAACAAACAAACAAACAAATAAATAAAGATTTACTAAGAGTGTGTGTGTGATAACAATGGCAAATTGGGTGGAGTCAATGCAAATAAACTAATTTAGCACCTACAGTGTGAGTTATTGTCTTATAGAAATGAAAAACTGGTTTAAAATTCTCACAGTAAAGCTTTAGATTAGATATTCACCACAAATTTAATCGTATCTATCTTATTAACAGAAATATGCTAACATCTGTACTCTTTCATTTTTCCTTCACATTGTGGTTTTCAGCACATCATATGACTTTTTATTGACATTATACTCGACCCGTAATTACACATATATGCGGCTCATATTAAATAGAAAACTAACTTTATCACAGAAATATAATCTTAATTCTGAGAATCTTTCTTACTGTGATTATTTCTAGCTACTGAACATAAAATCTGTATAAATGTATATTTTTCCTTTAAGTGGTGAACATGGGCTTATATAGAGATCTATTTGTACCATAATCAGCATTTTTAAAACTTGTTAGTCTTCAATTCTATCAGTTTTTATTCCATGCTAATATAATATTAAGTTCTGTTGATTGTGTATTTCTTGGTCAAGCTTTTTGTTGTTGTTGTTGTTGTTGTTGTTGTTTTTGTTCACCCATGTTGCCGGTTGTTTCTTGGCTTATAGTCTTGTTTTGGTTATTTATTAGTGTATTACTTGTTAATTTAATAAAACGTCTGCACTTGCATCCACCTCAGCTACCCATTCCTGACATGATGAAGCTGTTATAATGATTATGTAATTATCTTCTTAAGCTCTGAATGGCACTTTTTGTTTAGATATTTATGTATTTGTTTTTGTTTTGTTTGTTTTAATACTTTAATGTCCTATAATTAAAGTTTAATTCCATCTTCTGAAATTTCTTTTTCCATTTCTGATCTAACAGCTAATGAGAAAATTTAACACACAGAAACTTTTGTAAATCACCTCTAAAACAAGCAGCAATGTTCAATTTATCAGATCCTATAGAAAAATTGTAACTATAAAATATTAACCACAAAATGTGTACTTAGATTTGATAATACTTAGTCCTCAGTGTTATAGATAAATGGAACCGGTATAGTGCATAAGGTGACATGGAGTGCTGCAGGGAACTATATGACCTTACATAGGCATTGGTATCCTGCTAAGTGGGGAGAGCAAGAACAAGCTGTAAATTTAAGGGAGAAAGGCTGCCTTAAACCATAACATAAGAATATATGGGAATGTTGGGAATTGTGAAAAACAGGATGTGGAAGTTTTTTATGTAATGTATATAAGAATGCCCGATGAAGAGTTGGGGAGCTTTTGTCTGCACACAACTGCTCGGCTTAATTCTGCAAAGAATAACGTCTAAGGGCGTCAACAACCAGGCTCTCCAGTGATCTTTGATCTGCATTAATTGCTACAACAATCCATGACAAAATTAGTGTCTGTGTTTGTAGTTCTAGTCAATCAAAGCTTTTAAGTGTTTAATTAATACAGTAATTTAGTGAGAACATGTTAATCTGCTACAAAACTCTCACAGTCCTGTATCTAAAGACAGATTATGGTCTGAGTGATATATGTAGAAAATAATATGATTTTATTTACCTGTAACAGTGAGTGTAACTCCGGGTTTACCCAGCCATCTTTCTGTTTCTTCGTTTGTTCTGATTCTGAAGTAGTACATGTGTTCATCTGTTTTCTTCACGTCACTCAGTCTGAGGGAGAAGTGTTTCTGTTCATCTCCTAAATACTCCAATCTGCCTGAGTAACCTGGTTCATTACGCAGATCAGCCGGCTCTTTACCGTGAACTAGGGTTATTGACCAAAACCTGTTCTTCACTGTAAGATGTGTTGGGTGTGTGTAAGTGCCGTTCATAAACACTGTAGATCCTTTTAAAGCACAGAGATTTTCTTGGCTGTATTTCAGACTCCATTCATTCCCAAGAGCTCCTGAAACATGATACATGAAAGAGGCGATTAGAGGTCATTATCCTGAGCCCCATAAAACACTGAGTTAGCTTACAGCTTCATTTCTGTCCTCTGGAACTCCGAGTTGGAGAAATAAAAACAATTCTTTACCACTGGAAGAAAACCATGTACAGGATTTGGACATAGCGGTGTGTTCTAAATTCAGAGCTTGTAATGTGAAATTAACATTTAACAGCATCCACTACTATTCAGTCATCACTTACGTCTGTTTTTCTTTAAATCCAGTGTCACTGATAGACAAATTGTAACAAGAATATGTCACCTGGACTTCAGGTTTTGTGGGCAGGAGATGATGTTATTGTTTATTCCATTTTATATCTTACTAAGAGTTGAGTTAAGCACACACACATCCGTATTCAGACCTCAGATTTAACTGCAGACTTAAACACTATTCACACGTTATGTGAGAGTTATGCACGGGGGGCGGAGTTTTTCAAAAACAGAGGCGTGTCTTAGTTAAAAGTGATTCTGATCACGAACTTAATCCCATTTTTCTCACGTAATATCATCTCAAGGGAGGAGCAGTGTTATATTTATAATGTTACAATTATAACAAGTATCAAAATATACTGGTGGTTAAAGTTTTATTTATTGTCTCTGGGGTGTGTAGTTGTGATGATGTTAATGTGTGACTCACCTGAGATCAGGAACAGAAAGATCAGATAAAGTGGAGAAGCCATTTTGAGGGACAACATTGCTGGAGAGCTTCTATAGAAAAAAAAAGGAAAACCTATAAAATTTGCTTATAATAAGTCACAACAACAACATACAACCTACTAAGCTGTTAATCCTCCTTTTCTTTGGAGAAATAATTAAGTAATGACATACAATTATCACAGCATCCATCAGAAGTCTTTCATTAGCTGAGGGATTATTTATTTTAATACCACAGTGCAGTTGAATTCTGGTTTCTGACATCATCAAGACAGAGAAGTTTATGCTTTACATTACACAGAACATTAAATATAACAATAAACAGGAAAAAGTATGACGTTTATGACAAATATTCACAAGCCACAAAAGAAAACCTGTACTTGAATTCGCTGTTACCAAATCTACTCAGAGAAGCTCACACATGCTTAAAACATTGCTTACTTGTCATGCACTAATCTACATAGTCTTAGAATTGTCATTATTTGCATATCGGAATCTGATACTTCAAGGAGGAATTTTCAGGAAAGATGTCTAAAGTAGAATAGTACACAAAAATCACACATATTTTACAAACCAGGATGCTTTAAAACAAAAAGATGCAGTGCTATCAGTTAAGATAAAGAATCGGGTAAATATAGAATAATTATGTAGATTTATTTCTTGTGCATGAAGCTAAGTAAATATTTCGAGTTTAAATAATGCATGCACTAGTGGGACAAACAGCAGTGATGATTGATTCGTGGTCTCACTGGTTCATAAGTTTCAATATTGTCACCAATAAACTCAATTAAACAGCAGAAGATTTCATCAGAAACTAAGAATGGAAAGAGCAGGTATATAGAAGACAAACTGAACATGAAACTCTAGCTGTATGAAACACATTTGATAAATGAATAGAGCTAAATGTATTGGCCCCGATGGCCTTCCACACTACATCACCGCAGTACCACCTACAGCCACAGCTACATAATCAGCCTTTCTCCTCTCTGCTCCTGGAGTACTCCTGCTCTACTAATGTCAGTGCTTTCCCTTTTCCCAACACACCTGATTCAACTCATCAGATAATTAACAAAGCAGACGTGAGTGTGTTAAAGCAGGAAAATGCTATATAAGATAACATTACTGCTGTAGCAGGACTCAGAAACATGACAATAGATGTGGGCCACATGACCAAAATATCAAATCACACTTCATACCATACATGAAGACATTTTCAGGGTACACAATATGTATCACTATATAAACACTTGCTAGGGAACTGTCAGCAAAATTTAAAGAAAAAAAAAAGAAAGAAACTGTTACTACACTTACTACGGCCTGTCAGTAAGTCTGTGCGTTACCATGGCAACATGCAGCCTTGGCTTCTTTGGGAACTATTTCTATCGACGGAGCAAAAATAACCAAAATATTTGGCCATATTGTGTCTGACATGTCAGTTACTTGATATTGATTTGTTATTAATAGACCTGTCACACTTGCAATCGTGCTGTTTATCTGTGGCATCGTGCCTACGGCCACATCACAGCCACGCCCATATTCAGTTTAACAGCATTCTTGCTCATGTCATATTGCTTAATTGATTTTAAAAATAATTATTTATCATTAAAAAAATAAGGAAACATAAAAAATATTAGTAAAAAATTGCAACATTTTGCCATTTTAAATATTCAATACAAATATTTTAATATTGACTTTGAAATTGTTATAAAAAATACACAAAAAGCCACAATTATCTCAGATACAATTTATCATGAAATCAGAATTATTTCCATAATTCCCAGCACAGATGAGCGATCGGTAAAAGTTGCCAAAAGTCACGTAGCTCCCAATTTAACAACACAAACTACAACCGCATTGAAAAAACCCAACACTGGGCCTCTCTATGTTCAGGAAATGTACATATACTGAGGAATATATATTAAAATATTATTGAAATATTATTAAAATTATAAAAATAAAATATTAAACATTATGTTTTCTTACTGTGCTTTCTCGACCTTCATGTCCAGCAACCAAACTACGACTAAAGAAAAGCATGAGAGAAAGAGTGTGTGGTTAAGAGGTGTTGCTGATGTGTGTGAAAACACCCCTTTTTGTTTCCTCTTTATTGCTGAATTAGTCCCTACGTCAGAATTGGAGAAAATAGTCAGACAAAGAAAGATAAAAGATATACATTTTTAATGAATCTAAAGAAAATGCTCTATAGTAATCTGTAGTGCTTGTGCATTTATTACCTCAGAAGTTTTATTCAAAAGCAAATTAATTACACCAGACTTTTTTTATTAAATAAGCCAAAAAAAACTTTATTAGCATTTTCAAACATGTGTTATTGCATCAGCAAGACTGTCTTTGCACCAGAGTAAAAACTATGCATGCATTGTGTACAGTACATTTTAACACATCAGTCCAATGTGTGAACAAATGAACCTATTGCCATGCCAACTGAGGAAGTGAAACAACACCCCAAACCACAAAACACACACTACACAATGTTTAAAACTGTCTGTCCTATTTTTAGGTATTATGGGTATTTATCTAATTGTGTGGTATATTTTATCTTGAGGCAGATCTCTGTGAACATGGGCACGAAAGAGGTCAGCTCAGGGAGTAAAAAAAAAACAAATATATTCAAATGTTGAACCCAGCTACTTAACCTTTAGACTCTGGACTAATGCAGCTTTAACAGGAAGTGTTGGTGTTGAATTGTCCTGTAGTGCAGCACCGCTGCTCATGAGCAGTTACTTTTCTAAATGCTAATCTCACATTTCAATCCTGTCTTCAATGCCTCCCTTCATCACTCTGAAGTGTGTATTACCTACATCAAATGGCTGTGAGTATGTAGTGTGGAGAAAATTTTTCAATATCAACACACTCTACACTGAAAGTAAATACACTGCAGTTACAGAGAACATTATAGCCAGAAATAACCAGGAGTGAAGATCATTAAATTAAATACTGAAGATAATGCTGTAATATTGAAGATAATAATATAATATTTAATGCAATATTATAATACTAAATATTATACTGTAATACTAAATATAATACTATATATGATGTAGCACTTGTATATGTATTACATTTAACACTTAATGTAATACAGAATATACTACTATAATACTGTAATACTGAATATAATACAATAATACTGAATATGATACTCTAATACTAAATATAATACTCTAATCCTGTAGTATTGCATCAGTCTAAGTTTAGGATGCTGTGACAGAAAAAAACTCACAATTCCTGAGAAAACAGATTTTTAGTTAATGGTGAATGAATGTATTAAGTATTATGAAATTGTATTATGAAAGTTAAATGTATTATGAAAGTTTCTGTTTGTGTAAGCAGAACTCAGAATAAATGTGTGTAAAGTAGTTACCCTTCGGGAACTCGAGCTGCGTCGACAACGCTTTTGGAACGCCTCTGTGTGACCACGCTCTGAATCACGCGTAATCCATCCAACGGAATCGCGTAATGTCACCGGCAGGATGACATAGCGACCCGGAAGTGTAAAAGCGCATATGGTGGAGCCGGCGCCAGCTTCTGTTGTTCAGTAAGCGCTCTATGTGTGTATGTCTGTTTTAATGTTGTATGTCTCAGTATTATATCAATGACGAGCAAAAGCAAACAATCATTTAGACTGTGTGCTTCTCCGTGGCCAGGTTTCATTGTGGGTGGGGACAATCACAGTCTGTGTGTGGCTTGTTTGGGAGCAGGGCATGCTCGATCAGCTCTTGAGGGAGCTGATTGCCCGCATTGCGCCCGGCTTTCGTTGCGCACGCTCTGCTCCTGGAGGGTGCTCTTTGAGGACGAGGATGAGTCTGTGCGCTGCTCAGCCCTGCTGAGAACGAGTCTGTGGACTTGCCACCACAGTCTGTCCAGTTTGAGGAGTTATTGGAGGTGGTGACTCGAGCTGTGGCAAAATTAAATATTGACTGGCTGACTGAAAAGCAGGAAGCACGCCTGCGTAGTAAATTAGATGAGCGTTTTCTGCGATCTAAGTCACTGCCTCCACACCAGGGCCTGCCTTTCTTTCACCGCGGTGTCCAGATCGTGGAACAATCCATATTCGACCTGCGCGGTTACGGGGCGATTCCCCGGGTTGAAGAGACGCTATCTCTGCGGGCTATCTCTCTCCCGGCAGTGTATCATCACTTAAGTCCCCGGTATTACCCTCCAAGCCGCTTCGGACCTCCTTGGCTTTGGTGGGCAAAGCGTGCACGGCCGCGGGCCAGGCTGGTGCTTGCTTGAACACCATGGCAGTGTTGCAGGCATACCAGGCTGACCTGCTTAAAGGATTGGATGAGGGAGATGATATAAATAATGATGACATTGTGGAACTGCGTCGTGCCACGGATTTGTCTCTCTGGGCCACTAAAGAGACCGCCAGGGCAATTGGGCGGTCTATGGCGGCCCTGGTAGCTACAGAGACACATTTAATTTAAAAGAAAATGACAGGGTCTTTCTCCTGGATGCCCCGATTGTGCCGACTGGCCTGTTCGGCGACGCTGTAAATACAGACGTCGACAGGTTCCAGTCGGCGGCATTCCTGCGATTTCTCCCTCGCCGCTCTCACGGGGCTGCTCGGCAGCCTTGTACCAGCTCCTCACACCGGGAGGTCCAGAAATGGAGCGTCATCACTCGCACTCCCCCTGAAAAGAGGGAGTCAGGGTGGCGCTCCAGGTCGAGGCTAAGGGAGATGACGGATCTGAGGACCGAAAAGTCGGGACCTCTGAGGGCAGGCCCCTCTGGGGAAGGGAGGTGTACACCTCATCGTACGGTGCCCATCTCACCTCAGTGCCCTCAGGAGATCGTTTTGTCAACCCTGCCACCTCCGGTGCTTCAGGGCACGGCGGTCTCCAGCGAGCGGTTCTCTCGGCTTCCGCCCGGACACGTTGCGGTTCTGGGGGGCTCGCTACCTCCGAGGAGGTCTCTAGTCCCTGCCAGTCCTCCGCTTCAGGGCACCAATCTAGCCGCTCTAAGTACGCCAGAGGTCAGTCTCGACAGACTGATTCCCTTAGTAGACTTTCTGGCAGCGTGGAAGCTTCTGCCAAATGTGTCTCAATGGGTCCTGCATACCGTAGAAAAAGGCTACAAGATTCAGTTTGGGTCTCGTCCTCCTCTATTTAGCGGGGTTTTTCCCACTCTGGTGGGCCCCGAGTAGGCTCTGGTCATGGAACGAGAAGTAGATAATTTCCTAAGGAAGGAGGCCATCGAGGTGGTCCCTCCTCTCGACAGAGAGTCGGGGTTCTACAGCCGGTACTTCATAGTTCCGAAGAAGGATGGAGGGTTGTGTCCTATTTTAGATCTGGGTCTGCTGAACCGCTAAGTTATGAGACTCAGGTTCAAAATGTCAAACAAGTCGTGTCTCAAATCAGGTCCAAGGACTGGTTTGTCACGATAGATCTGAAGGACGCGTACTTCCACATTTCCATTCTTGCTCAGCACAGGAGGTACCTGAGGTTTGCTTTTGGGGGCGAAGCTTACCAATATCGGTTTCTTCTCTTTAGTCTTGCACTCTCACCCCGCACTTTCACCAAGTGTGTGGATGCTGCTCTGGCTCCATTGCTTCTCCAGGGGATCCGCATACTCAGTTACATTGACGATTGGTTGATTTTAGCTCAATCAGAGCAGATGGCGGTTCGACATTGAGATGTCGTTCTCGCCCATATGAGAGAATTGGGGTTAAGACTAAACGCAAAGAAAAGTGTGCTTTCTCCAGTGCAGAGGACCACTTATCTAGGCGTGGTGTGGGATTCGACCACGATGCAGGCACATCTGTCTCCTGCTCGGATCGAGTCGATCATCACGGTGGTCCAGAGAGTGAGAGAAGGCCAGTCACTCACTGCTATACAGTTTCAGAGACTGTTGGGTCTGATGGCAGCTGCATCCAACGTGATATCTTTTGGCCTGCTGTACATAAGGCCGTTGCAGTGGTGGCTCAGGACCAAAGGGTTTTCCCCGAGGGGCAACCCGTTTCGCATGATCAAGGTCACGCGGCGAGGCTCACGGGCCTTAGACATGTGGAAGAAACCATGGTTCCTGTTACAAGGCCCTATGTTGGGGGCTCCTTGTCGTCGCGTAACACTAACGATGGATGCCTCCCTCAAGCGCTGGGGGCTGGTCATGAGTGGCCACTCTGCCCAAGGTCTGTGGGAAGGGCCCCATCTCAATTGGCACATAAACTGCCTGGAGATGCTGGCCGTGTTTCGAGCAGTGAGACATTTTCTCCCAGACCTGAGGGGCCATCATGTGTTGGTCTGCAAGCACAACACTTCAGTGGTCTCCTACCTGAACCGGCAGGGGGGTCTGTGCTCGCACCCCCTTTACAGGCTGGTGCACCGGATCCTTCTGTGGGCCCAAGGGAAGCTGCTCTCACTGAGCGCAGTATATATCCCGGGGCATCTCAATCAGGGGGCAGACATCCTGTCGAGGCAGGGGCTGAGGCCCGGGGAATGGGGGCTCCACCCAGAGGTTTTACAGAGCACAAGTGGGTTTGTTTGCAACTCAGGAGACTTTACACTGTCCCCTCTGGTTTTCCCTCACTCACCCAGCTCCTCTTGGATTGGACGCTATGGTACAGACGTGGCCGAGGCTGCACCTGTATGCTTTCCCCCCCGAACGCTCTGCTCCCAGGAGTTCTGGAAAGGGTCTGCCGAGACGGAGTACGTCTTGTATTAGTAGCCCCTTACTGGCCGGGCCGGCCATGGTTTGCGAACCTGGTAGCCGTTCTCGAAGACTCTCCTTGGGAGATTCCCGTCAGGTGGGATCTCCTCTCTCAGGTGGGTGGTACCCTATTTCACCCTCGTCCGAAGTTATGGAGGCTGTGGCTGTGGCCCCTGAGGGGGCACAGCTCGTAGCCTCTGGTCTCTCAACCGAGGTCTTTACCATATTTATGTGACACACTCAGTTTTTATGACATCGATCAGGGGTACGGATGGTGTAATTAGTGTCGTTTAGCTTTTTCTCACATATCACATATGGACCAGAGAATCTTTGCCTGCATGGCAGAGCTAGGAACAGGGAGTAGCACCAACACAGCATCACCTGGTTGAAAACTGCACACAATACGTTTCTGGTCGTAACGGGTCTTTATCTTAGATTGAGTTACAGAAAGATGGGCTTTAGCAATATCCCAAGCCTTGTGAAGTTGCTGACCAAAAGAACTAACATAATCTTAGGTAGACACACTTTTTATATGCAAAGCCAAATCTATTCCTTTTTATTGATTCAATTCTATAATCATTCACTCAAACCTTTATATTAAACTTTCATTTTCTAATGTATTCCTGTGGCTTCAGAATAAACTCAGGACATCACTGCAGAATTGTAAGACATTTTTTTTCCCCATCACATCAACCTAAACTCACTCAACTATCAAATCCTCCTCTAGAGGGTAGTGTAGCTCTGATGTGTGTGGAACGGAGCAGTGGACATCTTTAACTCCAGCTGTTACACTCCATAAAAATAAAACAAGCAGCTGCATATTCAAAAACAACAGCAACCTGTGAGCTCTTATGTTGACGTGCAATGAAGAGTGATGAGTGAACTGCGTTTGTCTGATCACATAACAGTCTCGATCAGATTTATAGTGTGGTATGAAATGCTTCATGTGATTTACGCTGATGATGTTGTTAGACTCCTCTCCATGTGGTGTTCAGTCAGAAGAATACGTGTTATCTTTCTTACTAATCCATTTTTTTCCCCGCATATATTTCTGATGGTTTTTATATTTCAATATATTTCTTTGTTGTGTTTTGCCCAAATCTATTTCTTTATCTGTGCTGCTGCTCTGTACACAGTTTAAATCACTGGTATCACCTGATTTATGAGGCCTAGAAACCCCACAGCAGCCTGCAGCTGGACGCACTACAATAACAGATGCACTTCATCATTCTGACCACCAGGTGTCATTATCACACACCGCGATGAAAAGCTTTGAGTAATGAACTCTTTATCGATACAGTTGGCTGCCATCACTAGTTACTGCACTTTTTAGAAAGCGAAATTTCATTTTTTCAGCACTTTACAGTAAATATTCAGAAGGTGTTGATTAATTTTCTATAACAGCAGCTGTGATAATAGTAGTAGTAGTAGTAGTGATTTGTATGATACTCCAGTAGTACCCTGAACTTGATTATTTTCCTAACAACAATTAGCCAACAATGACCATTTTTGAGTGTGTGTGTGTGTGTGTGTGTGTGTTTGTGTGTGTGTGTTGTAGTTAATAGAAATAAAATAAGTTCATTTATTTAGCAGTTCTATCGTTGAGCAGGAAAAAGTGAGAGACTGAGTATATTACAGTTTCTAGTTTTAGATTTAGTCTTTTTTCAATCCATCTTGGCTCTACACCTTTAACATCTTACTGTCCAGAAATGTGAAGATGACCTCAGTGTACACATCACTACTCACTCTGTCCACTGAACACCAGTTATTATAATAAACAGTTATGAGCTACACAAAGAGGAAAATTAGAATCGCTGAAGATGAACAATTGACAACCTATGGTTTGGTTTAAGGAAGTGAAGATGCCCTACTTTTACATTGGGTTAATCAAGTGAAACAACAAAGCCCCCCTTTCTCAACAAATATTAACATAGGAGATAAGTCACATGTTACAAGGCCATATTTAATTATAAACATGGCCACAGCAGACACCCATGCTCTGTTTGGACAGATGAAGAAATAAAAGTTTTATTTGGCAACATCAAATGTCACTGCAACCCAAATTCACACTTAAGTCAGCATAACCCAGAAAACTTTCTGCTTGTCTTAATCCGTAGGGTTTAATATGGAGTTCGCCCACCCTTTGCAGCTATAACAGCTTCAACTCTTCTGGGAAGGCTTACCAAAAGGTTTAGGACTGTGTTTATGGGAATTTCTGACCATTCTTCTAGAAGCGCATTTGTGAGGTCAGGCATTGATGTCTCCACTCTAATTCATCCCAAAGGTGTTCTATCGGGTTGAGGTCAGGACTCTGTGGAGGCCAGTCAAGTTCCTCCACACCAAACTTGCTCATCCATGTCTTTATGGACCTTGCTTTGTGCACTGGTGCACAGTCATGTTGTAACACCAAGGGGCCATCCCCAAACTCTTCCCACAAAGTTGGGAGCATGAAATTGTCCAAAATGTCTTGGTATGTCTTGGCCAAGCCCAACCCCTGAAAAACAACCGCACACGATAATCCACCTCCATCAAACTTTACACTTGGCACAATGCAGTCAGGCAAGTACCTTTCTCCTGGCAACCGCCAAACCCAGACTCATCCATCGGATTGCCAGACAGAGAAGCGTGATTCGTCACTCCAGAGAACATGTCTCCACTGCTCTAGGGTCCAGTGGTGGCGTGTTTTACACCACTGCATCCCATGCTTTGCATTGCACTTGGTGATGTAAGGCTTGGATGCAGCTGCTTGGCCATGGAAACCCATACAATGAAGCTCTCTATGCACTGTTCTCGAGCTAATCTGAAGGCCACACGAAGTTTGGAGGTCTGTAGCTATTGACTCTGCAGAAAGTTGGCAACTTCTGCGCACTGTACGCCTCAGCATGCGCTGACCCCGCTCTGTGATTTTACATGACCTACCACTTCATGGCTGAGTTGCTGTTGTTCCCAACTGCTTCCACTTTTTTATAATACAGCTAACAGTTGACCGTGGAATATTTAGTAGTGAGGAAATTTCACGAATGGACTTATTGCACAGGTGGCAACCTCTCACGGTACCACACTTGAATTCACTGAGCTCCTGAGAGAGACCCATTCTTTCACAAATGTTTGTAGAAGCAGTCTGCATGCCTAGGTGCTTGATTTTATACACCTGTGGCCATGGAAGTGATTGGAACACCTGAATTCAATGATTTGGAGGGGTGTCCAAAACCTTTGGCAATATAGTATATAGTAGTATATATATATATATTACTATATACTATAATATAGTATATAGTAGTATGTATATATATATATATATATATATATAATGATATTTTATATATTATTTGAATGAGCTTAGCCTCGTCTCCATTTCTGAAGAAGAGACTAATTCAACAGAAAAGGAAACAAAATGGTGGTTGGATGTTGGACGTAGTTAAGGAGGCAAAGTAAGAAAATATAGTCCAATATATTTTAGATAATAAATGCACTCATGAAAAGTCTCAGTGTAGTTTTTTTTAAAGCAGTTAAGTTTGTGTAGCTGACTTTCAGAAGCGTTTAATGGTCTAGTGTTTTTGTCTTATATAGCATTTTCCTGCTTTAACACACTTACCTCTGCTTTGTTAATTATCTGCTGAGTTCAATCAGGTGTGTTGGGAAAAGGGAAAACACTGACATTTACAGGAATTTACAGGAGGCATCGGGATGGAGGAGGAGGACCTGGTCTCCAGGCTGGAACTCTCGGGGTTGTGCGGGACGATTGGAGGTCCTCCTCTGTTCTTGCTGGGAAGCCTCCATATGCTCCCGGACAATGGGAATTACCCGGTCAATCCGTTCTTGCATCTCCTAATGTAATCGTTGAGGGAGCACTAGGGGGAGGGTTACTTTTCCCATGCCTCCCGGGCCACGTCCAGCAGTCCTCGAGGTCGCCGTCCGAAGAAGAGCTCAAAGGGGGTGAACCCGGTGGATGCCTCGGGGGTCTTTTCGGATGGCAAAGAGGACGGAGGGGAGGAGAAGTTCCCAGTTCCTCCCCTCCTCATCAACCACCCTCCGGAGCATCTTCTTCAATGTTTAGTTGAAATGTTCCAACAGCCCATCTGTCTGGGAGTGGTAGATGGACGTCCCCAGGTGCTTCATCTGCAACAGCCAACACAGATCCAACATTAGTTTTGATATAAAGGGCGCACCTTGGTCGGTGAGGATGTCCTTTGGGATTCCAACCCGGCTGAATAGGAGCAGGAGCTCACAGACGATGTCCCGGGAGGTGGCCTTCCGAAGTGGGACTGCCTCAGGGTATTGAGTGGCGTAGTCCACGATGACCTGCATGTATTCGTGGCCCCAGGCAGACTTCGGCATCAGCCCCACGAGGACCATGTCTATCCTCTCGAAGCGGATGCCGATAATGGGGAGAGGGATGACGGGCATGGGAGCAAGCTTCTAGGATGTAGTCCTTCGAAACTGGGGGCACTGCTGGCAGAACACATGGACCTCAGCGTCCATCCCAGGCCAGAGGAAGTGATCCTTCAGTTTCTCCAGGGTGTTGTGTTCCGCCAGATGTTCCCCCAGTGGATGTGAGTGGGCCAGGTGGATGAGGGCTTCGGTTCGGCTGCGGGGGACCACAAGCAGCTCGCAGGACTGGCCTCGCCGCTCTGTCTTGTAGTACAGGAGTCCCCAGTGAACCAGGAAGTGGGCAGCTAGGAGTCACTGCTTGGGATTCTGAAGGACCCCTTCGATGACTTGCAACTGGCCCCAACAGTTCTTCAGTCTGGCATCATACATCTGCTCCTGGCAGAAATTCCCCTCCCGGGCGACCTGGGAAAACACAGAAGTGACAGGGTCAGTAGGGATGGAGATCTCACCTGCTGAGGTCGCCTCAGCGTCTCCTTCGCCCGCAGCCACGTTGCTTTGGTTCTGCGTCTCCTTGGTGATCTGGGGCTTCATGTCTCATGCTGACTCGGGCCGCTGTTACCTCGCGGATGTTCCCTTGCACACCGGTGTCTGTCAGGGAGCCATTGGCCTTGGGGTTGGACAGGAGGGAAGACCGGGCCAGGGTGACGGTGCTCCCTGAGTCAAGTCAAGTCAAGTGGAGTTTATTGTCATTTCAGCCATATACAAGTACACAGTGAAACGAAACAACGTTTCTCCAGGACTAAGGTGCCACATAAGACAACACAGAACAACACAGAACTACGGGGACTATATAATTTACATAAATTAAACGTAAACTGCACAAGTGCAAACATGTGCAGACAGCACAAGACAGAACAGACAGTACATAACTACGACGCAGACCAGTACACAGTCCTGTTGAAAGTGATAAAGTGACAGTAGTGCAAATATTACAGCTGAGGTAGTGTAGACAGTGTAAATATAGTAGTAGCAGCAATAAAAAAAACATGTGCAAAACATGTGCAGTGCATGTGCATAGAGGATGTTCCGTTGTGTGTGTATATATGTATGTATGCGTGAGTTCCTTGGACCAGTTCAGATGTGTGTGTGTGTGTGTGTGTGTGTTCTTTCAGTCCAGTTCTAGGTATTTAGGAGTCTGATGGCATGAGGGAAGAAACTGTTGCACAGTCTGGTTGTGAGGGCCCGAATGCTTTGGTACCATTTACCAGACGGCAGGAGGATCATCCACAATGCTGGTGGCTTTGCGGATGCGGCGAGAGGTGTAAATGTCTGTGATGGAGGGAAGAGAGACCCCGATGATCTTCTCAGCTGTCCTCACTATCCGCTACAGGGTCTTGCGATCTGAAACGGTGCAATTCCCAAACTAGGCAGTGATGCAGCTGCTCAGGATGCTCTCGATAGTCCCTCTGTAGAACATGGTGAGGATGGAGGGAGGAAGATGTTCTTTCCTCAGCCTTCGCAGAAAGTACAGGCGCTGCTGGGCTTTCTTTATTATGGAGCTGGTGTTGAGCGACCAGGTGAGGTTCTCCGCCAGGTGAACACCAAGAAACTTGGTGCTCTTGACGATCTCCACGGAGGAGCCGTCGATGTTCAGTGGAGAGTGGTCATTCTGTGCTCTTCTGAAGTCAACAACCATCTCTTTAGTTTTGTCCATGTTCAGGGACAGGTTGTTGGCTTTGCACCAGTCCGTTAGCCGCTGCACCTCCTCTCTGTATGCTGACTCGTTGTTCTTGCTGATGAGACCCACCACGGAGGTGTCATCGGCGAACTTGATGATATGATTCGAGCTGTGCATTGCTACACAGTCGTGAGTCAGCAGAGTGAACAGCAATGGACTGAGCACACAGCCCTGTGGGGCCCCAGTGTTCAGTGTGGTGGTGTTGGAGATGCTGTTCCCCATCTGGACTGACTGAGGTCTCCCAGTCAGGAAGTCCAGGATCCAGTTGCAGAGGGAGGTGTTCAGGCCCAGCAGGTTCAGCTTTCCGATCAAGTGCTGAGGAATGATTGTGTTGAATGCTGAACTGAAGTCTATGAACAGCATTCTAACATAAGTGTCTTTATTGTCCAGGTGGGTGAGGGCCAGATGGAGGGTGGTGGTGATGGCATCATCTGTTGAGCGGTTGGGGCGGTAAGCAAATTGCAGGGGGTCCAGTGAGGGAGGCAGCAGGGTCTTGACGTGCCTCATGACGAGCCTCTCGAAGCACTTCATGATGATGGGTGTAAGTGCAACGGGACAGTAGTCATTGAGGCAGGACACTGAAGACTTCTTTGTCACGGGGACGATGGTGGTGGCCTTGAAGCTGGTCGGGACAACGGTGCTGCACAGGGAGGTGTTGAAGATGTCCGTGAAAACATCTGCCAACTGGTCTGCACATCCCCTGAGCACCCTGCCAGGAATGTTGTCTGGTCCAGCAGCCTTCCGTGGGTTGACTCTGTGTAGAGTCTTCCTCACGTCAGCCGTGGTTAGACGCAGCACCTGGTCATTGGGAGAAGGGGTGATCTTCCTCGCCTCAAGTCTAGGAGGGCCTGCCTTTGACCTCGACAGGGATAGTAGGGAGGCTGGGAGGGGCGACTGTGGTTCACTGGATGCGCCCTCCAGGGCTTGTCAGCATGTTGTGGGCAGCGGGTCTGGTGTGGTGGGCATGCACTCCATAGGCAGAGAGATTTTGGCTGGGTCTCCCATCCCCTTAGGAGTGCTGTTCAAGGCGACTCATCAGCAAAGGCTTGGAGTACTCTCATCGCTCGCCCCTGCCAATATCCAGGATGGCCAACACTTGCTCCAGTGTCTCCATCATCTCCTGGGGTTGCAGGCACCCTTCAGGCCTACAGTTTTTCATTCTTCGGGCAGCAGTGCCCTCGGGAACCGGTCCATGGCCACCTTGTCGACGACCTTGGCAGCAGAGAGAGTCTCCGGCTGTAGCCACCAACGGGCGATGCATAGGAGCATGTCCATTTATGTAAAGGCACAACGGTCGCTCTCAAATGGGGCGGAGGTCGCTGAGCAGAGGTTTGCTCTTGTCTTCCTTGCTGACGTCGGCCTCTAAGTGAGAGACAGACACAGATCAGTGCACTGCATCAACTCACCTAATCTACCTTGAGAGCAGCTGCTGGCTCCTTTTATATTCTCCAGTCTTCTGCTGGAGGGTAAATGATTGCTGCTCCAATCACTGGCTGCCAGCCGAGTTGAATTTCCTCACTCTGCCTTGCAGCCATGCGCACTCGAGCTCTCCAAAACAACTGCTGCTCTCTGTTCAGCACCCTGGCGGCAGTCGTGCGAGGAGCGTTGTGCTTCTTTTGTGCGCAGGCTGCTTTAACTTTAACTTTAACAACTTTGATGATTTATCAAACATTTCTTTCCTTTTGAAAGTCCTAGAACGTTCTGTTGTTTCTCAATTACACAATCACCTCAGTACTAACAATCTTTTCGAGCCCCTTCAGTCGGGTTTCTGTAATCTCCACAGTACTGAAACAGCTTTTGTTAAGGTCACTAATGACTTGCTAATGGCTTGTGATTCTGGTTCAATTTCTATCCTCGTCCTTCTTGATCTCAGTGCCGCTTTTGACACTGTTGAGCGCGCTCTTTTACTTCCCTCTCTTGGAACTGTCTTTAGTGTCTCAGCGACTGCTTTGAATTGTTTTAGAGCCTATCTCTCAGATCGTAGGCAGTTTGTCTCGCTTGGTGGATGCAGGTCAGAAATGGGTTCAGTTCGCTGTGATGTCCCTCAGGGTTCAATCTTGAGCCCCTTACTTTTTAGCATTTATATTTTTCCTCTTGTTCAACTCTTAAGATCTCTCGGTCTTGATTATCATTTTTATGCAGATGACACACAGATTTACACTCATTCTAAACCTGGTGATAACGTGGCAGTCACTTTTCTTTCACATTGTATTTCTGAGCTAAAAATATGAATGGCTCAAAATTTTCTCTGTCTTAACAGTAATGAAGGCTCTTTAAATTTAACAATGGATGGCTCTGCTTTAGAATTTCAAACAAAATTAAAAAAACCTAGGAGTTATATTTGATGCAAGTCTGTCTTTTGTTCCACATGTGCAGAATACTGTTAAAACATCCTTCTTTCATCTCAGAAATATTGCAAGATATTGGCCCATGTTATCTTTTTCTGTGGCTGAAACGTTGATCAACACTTTTGTCTTCTCTCACATTGATTATTGCAATGCGCTCCTTACTGGGGTCTCTAAGTCTACAATAAATAAACTGCAGTATGTGCAAAAGTCTGCAGCTAGAATCTTGACTAGGTCCAGGACAAGTGATCACATCACTCCTATTTTGGAATCCTTGCACTGGCTCCCTGTCAGGTTTCATGTAGATTTTAAAATTCTTATGTTTACACACAAGGCTTTGCATGGTTTGACTCCTCAGTATTTGGCTGAGCTTTTAACCCATTAAACCCCAAAACGTGGTCTTTTACCTGTCCCTCAGTCTCGTTTGCGTACTATGGGTGATAGCGCCTTCTCTTCAGTGGCCTAATGGATAGAGAGTCGGACTTGCAACCCGAAGGTGAACCTGAAGGTTGTGGGTTCGAGTCTCGGTTCCGGCAGGGATTGTAGGTGGGGGGAGTGAATGACCAGCGCTCTCTCCCACCCTCAATACCACGACTGAGGTGAGACCCTTGAGCAGGGCACCGTACCCCCAAACTGCTCCCCGGGCGCCGCAGCAAAAAAGGCTGCCCACTGCTGCCCACTGTGTGTGTGTGTTCACGGTGTGTGTGTGTTCACTACTGTGTGTGTGCACTTGGATGGGTTAAATGCAGAGCACAAATTCCGAGTATAGGTCACCATACTTGGCCACAAGTCACTTCACTTCACTTCTTATGCTTTAAAACTGTGGAACTCACTACCATCTGATCTTAGAGAAGCCCAATCTCTTAGTACATTTAAATCTTCTCTTAAAACTTATTTCTTTAAGGGAAGTAACAGTACTTTTACTTGAGTATGATATTTCAGTACTGTTTCCATCTAAAAACTCCACAGCAGCCTGCAGCAGGATGCAGTACAATAACAGATGCACATCATCCCTTTGACCACCAGGTGTCACTATCACACACTGCAATGAAAAACTTTGGGTAATGAATCGATAGAGTAGGAAGGAAAGCTTCATTCTGCCATCACGAAACATTTTCAGCACTTTAATGTAAATATTCAGAGTTTTTCCCCACTATAATGCAGATCAAAACTTTAAGTTTAATATAAAATAAATTAAACCTATGTTAAATACACTTCTGGATTGTCCTTACTCCAGAAGTGTGTGTCAGAGAGAAAGTGTAAATAATTAATTTTTAAGACAGAATAGTTCTGTGAGGTTGCTGTGAAAGTTTTTCCTTTATCAATAATAACTGTCATGTGATTAGAGAAATCACTCACACAGACCCAAAGCATAATTTTTATAATTGATACGACACCAAATTTACGTCTATCTGCTCCAAATCTCAATAGTGACATGAGCACTTCACATACAAAGTGATCTAATATGTTTATTTGGAGAGAGACAAATTTAAACAACAATGTATATGAACAGCTTTGGCTAGTTTAAGTGTCTGTAGTGCGATATATACAAGCACTTTATCCTGGTCAGAGTCACAGTGAATCAGGAGTCTATTCCAGAAACACTGGGTGCCAATCAGGACCTATAACTATTACAGCGCACACACACTGTTTAATTTCTTACTAAATACACATTCTCTGCTGAATATTTACATTCTGGACTTCAGTTGAGCTTCAATGCCTTTAATCGCTTCAAATATTCACAAAAAAGAAACAATCACTAACAAGTGAAAACTCAACAGCTGACTGGAACAGTCCTAACCTGCTGGCAGTAGAAAAAAGCACTTCACACACTGCTATAAAATGATTAAAGCTGCTTTAAATGTCTGTAAGTTGCTGATGTTGCTGGTGTAAAGGAGCGATTCAGTTTCTCTGTTTCAGTGAGGAGCTCTCTCTATTCATCAGCTGTTTCGGGACTGATCATGTTCTTCAAAGTCTGAAAGAAAACACACACAAACATCAGAAACGTGTGTTACAGCAGAACATTACTAACATTTATTTACACCAGTCATCATCACACACTCTCTGATTTACTTTTATTAATATTTTCTATTAATATAAATTTACTGTTGTAGCTCTGACATCTTCAAATTACAATAAGTAATATGTTCACATTACTCTAATCTAACGGTGGTTTTGTGTTTAAAAGCTAAAACTCACTGCTGCAGTCTAGTAGTCAGAGGATGTGGGTGTGTCAGCAGGAGGACGGGGATGAAAAGTCTGTGAAAAAAAGAGGCCATGCCTTGTTGACTTTGAATAATCAGGTGTGTAACTCCATATTAAAATCAAAAACAGAAAAAACAACTTGCGCTGCATAAATCTGAATTTAATAGAACATAGATTTACAACAATAAAATACATAATCGTTTGCTTAGACCATCATCATCAAACATAGTACAGGTGACTGTAAACACTTTTTCAGTAAACACTTACTGCAAGTGTGTGATACACATCATCAGCTGTCCGGCCTGCGAGATCGAGAGCTGCGTACGTGTCGTCTTTAGCACTCGGCCCAGCGGTCTGCAGAGAGGAGGGGAGGAGAACGTGAGCAGCTTCGGCTGAAGATCTTTACAGTAAGAGTTTATTATGAACATAGAAATCACCTGATAGATATTTCTGTAATAACTCACCTGATAGTCACCATCATCTTCCTTTTTCTTCTTTCTCTTGCATCTGCTCACACAAAGTCAAATATTTATTCAATTCAATTCAGTTTATTTCTAGAGCACATTTAAAACAGCCGAATCTGGTCAAAGTGATGTACAGCTGAGAGGAATTGAGATAAAAAAGGCACCTCAACATTACAGCACAAGACAGGGTAATATAAAACAAAACACACTAAAAGATAATAAAATATACAAAGCATAATTCTCCTTATTAAAATGACTAATTAGACACATGACTTAAAAAAACAAGGATTAGATACAGTCATATGCCAAAGAGAAAAGATGGGTCTTAAGACAAGATTTAAATTCTTCAGTAGTTGAAACAGATCAGGTAGTGTATACGACAGTCTAGAGGCAGCTACTGAGGACGCACAGTCACCCTTGTATTTCAATCGTGAACAAATTTATCCATCAGAAACATCTTAAGAGGAATTAGTGATGAATTTATCAGAATAAATATTCTCACCTCAGCCAGAAGAGTGCAGAGAGAAGAGCTGTAAGCCCAAAAAGTCCAACTCCAACAGCCACATACACAATCAAAGAACCATGAAGGAAACCTACCCACACACACACACACAGACAGGAAGAGCAGAAGTGAAAAGATTTTTTTAAAAGAAAATCCATAGTGTATGATGTATAACAGAGCAGAGATCAAACATGGACGTATAATCATCGCTCTCACTGTTTAAAGTGACGGACACTGCAGCTGATCTCTCAGAGCCGTGTTTACTCTGAGCCTCGCAGTAGTACTGTCCACTCTGTAGAGCTCTGTAACTTTGTCCAGATCATACAGGTGATGATTCTTTCTCCTTAAACCAGGTGTAGATCTCCACAGGTGGGTTAGCATCACTGCTGCAGGTCAGAGTCACTGAACTGCCCTCCACTATCTCACCAGAGGAGTTGATGGACACTGAGACGTTCTTTGGAGGATCTGGAGAGTTCCATGATAAGAGTGAGGAAATCAGTTCATGATCATAATCAGTGATTTTCTTGATTCCTTTACTTTCATTAAATATCATGTGCTTCATCATCAATTGTGTTACACAATATATAAGAAAAGATAAATAAAGCTCACATATGACGCTGAGGTTTTCAGCAGGAGAGGGGAGATGTTCATATCCTCTTACAGCACAGCTATAACTGCCTGCATCCTCACTGCTTACCCGCTGCAGGTGGACTTTATTGCTCTTGGTGGTCTTTGTGGTTAAACCACGGCTGTTTTTGTACCAGATGAATGTGGGATCAGTCAGACTGCAGGTGGTTTTACAGGTCAGAACAGCTGATTGTCCCTCTGTCACTTCTGCAGGAGCGATCACCTGAAGATCTTAAACAATGAGAGAAACATTAAATCACCTGAGTGACATAAAGTGGCCCTAAAATTAATGATATTAGGTTAGACAGGTTGTTTTCTAATCCAATGAAGATTATAATTGTGAAATTAATTAAAAAAAAAAAGTTGTCAAATTGTAAGTGTGGCTTAAGTGTTAAAATACTTTTTAGGACCACTGTATGTAGAAAATGAAATGATTTTATTTACCTGTAACATTGAGTGTAACTCCGGGTACACCCATCCATCGTTCTTTTTGATCATTTGTTATGACTCTGACGCAGTACATGTGTTCATCTGTTTTCTTCACATCACTCAGTCTGAGGGAGAAGTGTTTCTGTTCATCTCCTAAATACTCCACTCTGTCTGAGTAACCTGGTTCATTACGCAGATCAGTCGGCTCTATCCCTGGAACTGGGTTTATTAACCAAAACCTGTTCATCACTGTAAGACGTGTTGGGTGTGTGTAAGTGCCGTTCATAAACACTGTAGATCCTTTTATAGCACAGAGATTTAGTTGGCTGTATTTCACACTCCATTCATTCCCAAGAGCTCCTGAAACATGATACATGAAAGAGGTGATTAGAGGTCATTATCCTGAGCCCCATAAAACACTGAGTTAGCTTACAGCTTCACTTCTGTCCTCTGGAACTCCAGGTTGGAGAAATAAAACAATTCTTTACCACTGGAAGAAAACCATGTGCAGGATTTCGACATAGCGGTGTGTTCTAAATTCAGAGCTTGTAATGTGGAATTAATATTTAACAGCATCCACTACTATTCAGTCGTCACTTACGTTTGTTTTTCTTTAAATCCAGCGTCACTGATAGACAAATTGTAACAAGAATATTTCACCTGGACTTCAGGTTTTGTGGGCAGGAGATGATGTTATTGTTTATTCCATTTTATATCTTACTAAGAGTTGAGTTAAGCACACACACATCAATATTCAGACCTCAGATTTAACTGCAGACTAAAACACTATTCACACGTTATTGAGAGTTATGCACGGGGGCGGGGTTTTTAAAAAACAGAGGCGTGTCTTAGTTAAACATGATTCTGACCTTGAACTTAATCCCATTTTTCTCACGTAATATCATCTCAAGGGAGGAGCAGTGTTATATTTCTAATGTTACAGTTATAACAAGTATCAAAATATACTGGTGGTTGAAGTTGTATTTATTGTCTCTGGGGTGTGTAGTTGTGATGATGTTAATGTGTGACTCACCTGAGATCATGAACAGAAAGATCAGATAAAGTGGAGAAGCCATTTTGAGGGACATGATTGCTGGGAAGCTTCTATAGAAAAAAAAAGGAAAACCTATAAAATTGGCTTATAATAAGTCACAACAACAACATACAACCTACTAAGCTGTTAATCCTCCTTTTCTTTGGAGAAATAATTAAGTAATGACATACAATTATCACAGCATCCATCAGAAGTCTTTCATTAGCTGAGGGATTATTTATTGTAATACCACAGTGCAGTTGAATTCTGGTTTCTGATTGGTCATTCTCTATAATTAATCAACACCTTGTACAGTGAACGCTCCACATAAATGGATTAAACAAATGACTATAATCATTGATATGGTGAAGTTTTCTGTAAGGAGAAATTTATTTAATGGAAGGAGTCTCCAGTGTCAGAGCTTTGTAATAGTAAGAGGTAAAGCTGTAACTTTAAGTTTTCTGACATCATCAGGACAGAGAAGTTTATGCTTTACATTACACAGAACATTAAATATAACATTAAACAGGAAAAAGTATGATGTTTATGACAAATATTCACAAGCCACAAAAGAAAACCTGTACATGAATTCACTGTTACCAGATCTACTCAGAGAAGCTCACACATGCTTAAAACATTGCTTACTTGTCATGCACTAATCTGCATAGTCATAGAATTGTCATTATTTGCATATCAGAATCTGATACTTTAGGGAGAAATGTTCTGGAAAGATGTCTAAAGCAGAATAGTACACAAAAATCACATATATTTTACAAACCAGGATGCTTTAAAACAAAAAGATGCAGTGCTATCAGTTAAGATAAAGAATCGGCTAAAAAGAGAATAATTATGTAGATTTATTACTTGTGCATGAAGCTAAGTAAATATTTCAAGTTTAAATAGTGCATGTGTAAAAGCCCTGAAAAGAGAGGTATTAGTGTGAAAGATGCATGGACACAACTTTCCTCAGCTCATGTGTATAATGAGTGGTACAATAGGGCACTGCCCCAAAAAAGGCTGCCCACTGCTCTGGGTGTGTGTTCACGGTGTGTGTGTGTTCACTACTGTGTGTGTGCACTTGGATGGGTTAAATGCAGAGCACAAATTCCGAGTATGGGTCACCATACTTGGCCACACGTCACTTCACTTTCAATTTCACTTTCAATAGCACAACAAATACCACTATGCCTAGGTGCAAGAAATATCAGAAAGTTGTACTGAAATATCCAACAGCCAGACAACATGTCCATCCTGTCAATAAACACTAACACTTTTTGAGGGACATCATTGCTGGAGAGCTTCTATAGAAAAAAAAAAAAAAAAAAAAAAAAAAAAAATATATATATATATATATATATATATATATATATATATATATATATTTTTTTTTTTTTTTTCTATAAATAAAATAAATAAAATTTATAATATAAAATTTACTTATTATAAATCACAACTACAATCTACTAAGCTGTTAATCCTCCTTTTCTTTAGAGAAATAATTAAGTACTGACAGACAATTATCACAGCATCCATCAGAGGTCGTTCATTAGCTGAGGCATTATTTATTTTAATACTACAGCGCTTTTGAATTCTGGTTTCTGATTGGTCAGAAGGTGTTGATTAATTCTCTATAACAGCAGCTCTGATAGTAGCGCAGCTGCAAATCACAGGTTTATTTTAATGCGCTTGTTCTAATACATTATCTTTTCGATAGTAACAGATCATTCAGCCGGCCAGCCCTATTGCGGTTCAGGGGCGCTCTGATCCCCAAGACCCCTTGAAAGCGATGCAGTTGGGCAGGGCCTGCCTCTCCCCTGTGGAGCAAAATCGTCGCATGCGGGAACATTGCTGCTTATACTGTGGTCGGTCTGGCCATTTCCGTACCTCTTCCCCCGAGCTCTCAGGGAAACGCCCAGTCCCCTACAGGCGAGACAGGACTGTCACAGGAGTAACTCGCACTGCCGCTCCCTCTGACTCTGGGCTGGTCCTTCCCATCACTCTCGCCTGGAGTCACCAGCAACACCCACTCCAGGCCTTAATTGACTCCGGCGCTGCTGGGAACTTTATGTACATTTCCCTAGCCCAGAGACTCCAGATCCCCAGGAACTCTCTTCCTGCTCCCATGACTTCCACAGCGTTGGATGGTAGGCCGCTAGCCCCTGGCGTAATAACCCATCTTACCTCATCCCTTCAGCTGTCCGTCCACCAGCACCAGGAGGAGATCTGTTTTTACCTTATCAAGTCCCCCGAGATTCCCATCATCCTTGGGTACCCCTGGCTCCTCCAGCACAACCCACACGTCGACTGGTCCAGGGGGGCTATTCTCAGTTGGGGTGCATCATGCCAGTCTGTGTGCTTGGGCCAGAGAGACCCTGACCCTGCTCCCAAGTCTCTAGAAACCATAGATCTGTCCCGAATTCCCCCCCAGTACCACCACCTCAAGACGGTTTTTAGTAAGAAGAAAGCCACCTCATTGCCGCCTCATCGTCCCTATGACTGCACTATTGACCTCGTCCCTGTCTCCAGTCCCCCTAGAGGCCGTATCCTCTCATTGTCCCCTCCTGAAAGGGCCGCCATGAACGAGTACATTGAGGAGTCACTTGCGGCCGGGATTATTCGTTCATCCATTTCCCCGGCTGGGGCAGGGTTCTTTTTTGTCGGGAAGAAGGACGGGGGCCTTCGGCCGTGTATCAATTACAGGGGGCTCAACAAGATCACTGTGAGCAACCGCTATCCCCTACCTCTCATGACCACCGCTTTTGAGGTCCTTCAAGAGGCCTCGATTTTCACTAAACTGGACTTGCGTAACACCTACCACCTTGTGCGTATCCGGCCGGGTGATGAATGGAAGACCTCATTCAACACGCCTACGGGGCACTATGAGTACCTGGTCATGCCTTTTGGCCTCACTAATGCTCCTGCGGTTTTTCAAACCCTGGTCAACGACGTACTTAGGGACATGCTTAATAAATTCGTCTTTGTCTATCTGGATGACATACTCATTTTCTCGAGCTCGCTGCAGGAGCATGTTACCCATGTTAGCAAAGTCCTCAGACGCCTACTGGACAACCACTTGTATGTCAAGCCGGAGAAATGCGAGTTCCATGTGACTCAGGTCCAGTTCTTGGGGTTCATCGTCAAGCCCGGTCTAATCCGTATGGACCCAAAAAAGGTGCGTGCAGTCATGGATTGGCCTACCCCCTCCTCAGTAAAAGAGGTCCAACGCTTCCTTGGTTTCGCCAATTTCTACCGTAAGTTTATCTGGAACTTCAGCTCCGTTGCTGCCAAGCTATCGGCTCTTACCAAGGGCACCTCCGCCGGCTTTCACTGGAACCAGGACGCTGAGTCGGCCTTCTGCGAGCTCAAGTCCCGCTTCTCCTCGGCCCCTATTCTGGCTCTCCCGGATCCGGAGATTCCCTTTGTTGTAGAGGTGGATGCCTCTGAAGAAGGAGTCAGAGCGATGCTGTCTCAAAGGGGTAAGGATGGCAAGCTGCACCCCTGCGTTTTCTTTTCCCACCGTCTTATCCCGACAGAGAGAAATTACCATGTGGGTGATCGAGAACTTCTGGCTGTTAAGTCAGCGCTGGAGGAGTGGAGGCATTGGCTCAAGGGCGCGAAACACCCGTTCCAGGTACTCACGGACCACAAAAATCTCGAGTACATCCAACAAGCCAAGCAGCTCAATCCCCGACAGGCGCGTTGGTCACTGTTCTTCGACAGATTTCACTTTGTCCTGTCTTACTGCCCAGGTTCCAAGAACCTTAAGCCTGATTCCCTGTCCCGAGTCTACGGTAGCATGCCTCAAGAGGACAAGGTCCTCCCTATCATTCCCAGCTCGAAAATTGTAGCGCCGGTCGGGTGGCAACTTGAGGACACAGTGAGACATGCCCAAGCCAGAGAACCCGACCCAGGAAGCGGCCCGACCAACCGCCTGTATGTACCCAAGGCTGTTCGATCCCCGGTTCTCCAGTGGGGGCACTCCTCCCGTTTCTCTTGTCATCCGGGTCCCTCGCGTACTCTCGAGTTCCTCCAGAGGCGATTTTGGTGGCCTACCATCAAGGAGGATGTCTTCACCTATGTCAGGGCCTGTCCTATGTGTAATCAGAGCAAAACCACGCACCAATCTCCCCAGGGTCTCCTGCAGCCTCTTCCCATCCCTCATAGGCCCTGGTCCCACCTGTCCATGGACTTCATCATCGGGCTTCCACCGTCCCAAGGTAACACCAGCATCATGGTCATTGTTGACCAATTTTCCAAGGCCGTCAAGTTCATCCCCTTGCCCAAACTACCCACAGCCAAAGAAACGGCGGAGCTTATCATTACCCATGTTTTACGCACCTTTGGCATACCACAGGACATCGTCTCCAATCGGGGACCCCAATTTTCCTCGCGTTTCTGGCGGGCCTTCTGTGAGTCTCTGGGGGCCTCCGTGAGCCTATCCTCCGGGTTCCATCCCGAGTCCAACGGGCAGACGGAGAGGATCAACCAGGATCTCGAGACCACCCTGAGGTGTATGGCTGCTAACAACCCGTCCTCCTGGTACACTTTCATCATGCGGGCAGAATACGTGCACGACACTCTCCGCTCCTCTGCCACAGGCATGTCCCCATTCGAGTGCCAGTTTGGGTATGCTCCTCCACTATTCCCAGAGCAAGAAGTGGAGACAGCTGTTCCCTCCGCCCAACAGTTCGTCAAGCGCTGCTGCCAAACCTGGAGGAAAGCCAGACTTAAGCTCCTGAGGACGTCGCAGCAGTACCAACGGCAGGCTAACCGACAATGAAGACAGGCCCCTACACTGCGCCCCGGTCAACGAGTCTGGCTCTCCACCAAGAACCTTCCCTTGCGGGTGGAGTCCTGCAAGTTGGCCCAGAAGTTCATCAGCCCCTTCAGGATTGCTAGGAAAGTCAATCCTGTTACTTATAAGTTATTTCTCCCTAGGTCACTAAGGATTAACCCCACTTTCCATGTGTCTTTGCTAAAACCTGTTTTGTCTTCTCCCTTCTCTGTGCCAGGTAAACCATCCCCCTCCACCTATCATCGACGGCCAGCCTGCCTACACAGTCCACTGAATCCCGGATGTCCGGTGTGTACGGGGCTCCCGGCAGTATCTCGTGGACTGGGAAGGCTATGGCCCTGAGGAACGCTCCTGGGTCCCGGCCCGAGACATCCTGGACCCCGGGCTCATTCGAGACTTTTATGCGCACCGGCCCAGGTCGTCGGGAAGAACGTCAGGAGCCGTTCCTGGGGGGGGGGAGTCCTGTCAGAGCTTTTGTCCTTTTTTTTGTGTTTTTGTTGTGTTACGTTTTCCCCACTAGATGTCGCTCAGCCTTAGTTCTTTGTTGTAATTGGATTCATTGCTTTCACCTGTGTCTTGTTCCCGTTTGGTTATTTAAGCCGTCCCTTTTGCCTTTGTTCCCCGCTTGGTTATTGTTGTTTCTGAAGCCCCTGTTGTCTTTTTCATCGCCTCTCTCAAGTTAATATCTTCTGTGTTTTTTTCCTAGTGCCCTCACCTTGTTTTTTGTCTTTTTTTCCTTTTCCTCTTTTTCATTTCTGGCGGTTTTCATTTCCCCTACCTTGTCTTTGTTTTTGAGATCCATTACCTTCTTTTCTCCCCATTTTTGCCCTTGTGTTATTTTCTTGACGTTTTAATAAATATTCTTGTGCACTACCTCGGCGTGTGCATCGTGGGTTTACTGCCCTCCCTGTGGCTCAATGGTAAAACCTCCGTCCCTCACGCTGGCGACCTGGGTTCGATCCCCGGTCCTGACAGCATCTGACATGTCAGTTACTTGATTTTAATTTCTTATTAATAGAACTGTCACACTTGCAATCGTGCTGTTTTTCTGTGGCCTCGTGCCTACAGCCGCATCACAGCCACGCCCATATTCAGTATAACAGCATTCTTGCTCATGTCATATTGCTTAATTTACTTTAAAAATAATTATTTATCATTACAAAATAAGGAAATATAAAAAATATTAGTAAAATACACAAAAAGCCACAATTATCTGACATGCTTGATCATGAAATCAGTATTTTTTCCATAATTCCCAGCACAGATAAGCGATCGGTAAAAGTTGCCAGAAGTCATGTAGCTCCCAATTTAACCATACAAACTACAACCGCATTGAAAAAAAAAAAACAACACTGAGCCTCTCTATGTTCAGGAAATGTACATATACTGAGGAAATTTAGTAAAATATTAAACGTTAATGTTTTCTTACTGTGTCTTGTCGACCTTCATGTCCAGCAACCAAACTACGACTAAAGAAAAGCGTGAGAGAAAGAGTGTGTGGTTAAGAGGTGTTGCTGATGTGTGTGAAAACACGCCTTTTTGTTTCCTCTTTATTGCTGATTCAGTCCCTACTTCAGAATTGGAGAAAATATTGAGACAAAAAAAAAGATGAGATATACATTTTTAATGAATCTAAAAGAAAATACTCTACATGCTCCCTAAATATATTTTTAAGAAAGCACTAAATCAGAGAGTTTTCGCCTCGAGTAGGATGAAGCCATTTTTGGGTAATGTGTTGCGTGCTTGTGCATTTATTAATAAAACTGATGTATTTAAAAATTAATTACACCAGACTTTTTATTTTTATTAAATAAGCCAGAAAAACTTTACTAGCATTTTCACACGTGTGTTATTGCATCAGCAAGACTGTCTTTGCACCAGAGTAAAAACTGTGCATGCATTGTGTACAGTACATTTTAACACATCAGTCCAATGTGTGAACAAATGAACCCATTGCCATGCCAACTGAGGAAGTGAAACAACACCCCAAACGACAAAACACACACTACACAATGTTTAAAACTGTCTGTTTTATTTTTAAAATGAGTACTTTATAGGGATTATGGGTATTTATCTAATTATGTGGTGTATTTCATCTTATTACGAGACTTTCTGTCCTTCCTAATGTGATACAAGCATTAGGTATTTTGTCATCTATATCTAATTTACAAAGTAAGCCAATGCCCTTTATAAATAAACAGCTTAGCTCATTGCCTGAAAATGATCTAATGCTGGTGCTAATCTTTACTAATGCTAATCTTTGCTAATGCTAACTCTAGTTGAAATCTACTCTAGGGGCCTCCGTACATCCTGAGGCAGATCTCTGTGAACATGGGCAGGAATGGGATCAGCTCAGGGAGTAAAAAAAAAATCATTCAAATGTTGATCCCAGCTACTTAACCTTTAGACTCTGGACTAATGCATCTTTAACAGGAAGTGTTGGTGTTGAATTATCCTGTAGTGCAGTACTGCTGCTCTGCCACAAAGGGCCAGTCATGAGCAGTTACTTTTCTAATCACTAATCTCACATTTCAATCCTGTCTTCAGTGCCTCCCTTCATCACTCTGAAGTGTGTATTACCTACATCACTTGGTGTGAGTGTGTAGTGTGGAGAATATTTATAATATAATATTGAACATAATACTATAATACTGTAATACTGAATATTGCATCAGTATAAGTTTAAGATGTTGTGACAGGAAAAAGCTCCCAATTCCTGAGAAAACAGATTTTTATTTAATAGTGAATGAATGTATTATGAAATGAAAGTTTCTGTTTGTGTAAGCAGAACTCAGAATATATGTGTGTAAAGCAGTTCCCCTTCAGGAACACGAACTGCGTCGAAACGCTATGGGGACGCCTTCAGCGTGACCACGCTCTGAATCACGTGTGTAATCAGTCCAATGGATGGGCGAGACGTCATGGGCGGGGTGACGTAGCGACCAGGAAGCTTAAAAGCATGCGTGGTAGATACAGCGGCAGGTTTTTTCCATTGAGCGCGCACTCTGTGTGTTGGTCCTTTGATGTGGTTTCGCTTTCGCCGCGGCATGCCTAAAGCTCGCGAAAAGACGAAACATGAGGCGAGAGCAGGCAGCATTTTAGGCGGTGTGTTTCTCCCTGCCCGCGCTATATTACAGGCGGGGATACACACGGTCTGTGCGTTGTCTGCTTGGGAGCGGAGCTCGCATTGCGTGCGTTTGCTGCTGCATGTGCTTCGCTCCCGGAAGGCTCTCTTTGAGGAGCCACCTCCAAGCCGGAGCCTACCTTTCTTCCCTGACCTCCACACCAAGGTGTCGAGGTCGTGGGGGAGGCCTTTGTCGGCCCATATCTTCAGTCCTGCCTCCAGTCTTTATGCTCATGTGGCGGAGATAAGTGAGCATGGTTACAGGGCGATGCCCCGGGTTGAACAGACGCTGAATAGCTATCTGTCCCCTGGCACGGCATCGTCCATAAAGGCTCCGGCATTTCCCTCCAAGCCACTGCGGACCACCTCAGTGCTGGTGGGCAAGGGGTACAAGGCAGCAGGCCAGGCTGGCGCTTGCCTGCACACCATGGCAGTGTTGCAGGCCTACCAAGCCTATCTGCTGAAAGAGCTAGACTCATCGATCTGCCAACCCTGCCACCCATGGTGCTTCAGGGCACAGAGGTCTCTGGCGAGCTCTTCTCTCAGTTTCTGCCCGGGAACATAGCGGTACTGGGAGGCTCACTATGTCTTCGGATGTCTCCGGAGCAGTTAGTTCTGCCAAATGTGTCTCAATGGGTCCTGCATACTGTAGAGAGAGGCTACCGAATCCAATTCGTTTCTCCAGCGCCTCGTTTTTGCAGGGTTCTTCCCACGCTGTGGGCCCCGAGCAGGCTCTGGTAATGGAACAAGAAGTAAACACTTTCTTGAGGAAGGAGGTCATCGAGGTGGTCCCTCGTCACGACAGAGAGTCCGGGTTCTACAGCCGGTACTTCATCGTTCCAATTAAGGATGGAGGGTTGCGTCCCATTTTAGATCTGGGGTTAAGACTGAATGCCAAGAAAAGTGTGCTTTCTCTTGTACAGAGAACCACTTATCTGGGCGTGGTGTGGGATTCGACCACGATGTAAGCACGTCTGTCTCCTGCTCAGATCGAGTCGATCCTCACAGCAGTCACGAGAGGTTGAGAGAAGGCCGGTCACTCACTGTAAAGCAGTTCCAGAAACTGCTGGGTCTGATGGCAGCTGCCTCCAACGTGATACTTTTTGGCCTGCAGTACATGAGACCCCTACAGTGGTGGCTCAAGACCAAGGGGTTCACCCGGAGGGGAAACCCGCTTCGCATGATCAAGGTCACGTGGCGATGCCTACGTGCCTTAGCCTTGTGGATGAAACCTTGGTTCTTGTCTCAGGGCCCGGTGCTGGAGCTCCTTGTTGCCACATAATGCTAGCAACGGACGCATCTCTCACCAGTTGGGGAGCGGTCATGAGTGGCTCATGTGACACATTAACTGCCTGGGGACGATGGCCATGTTTCTAGCTTTGAAACACTCTCTCCCAGACCTAAGAGATCACCATGTGTTGGTACGCACTGACAACACAGAGGTGGTCTCTTACATCAACCACCGGGGAGGTCTGCGTTAGCGCCCCCTTTACAGGCTGGCACACCAGATCCTTGTGTGGTTCCAGGGGAAACTCCTCCCATTGGGAGCAATTTACATCCCTGGGCATCTCAATATGGGAGCAGACATTCTGTCGAGGCAGGGGCCGAGGCCTGGGGAACGAAGACTTCACCACGAGATGGTGAAGCAGATATGAAGAGTGTTTGGGCGTCAAGGCTCACTCCACTTGAAGTGTGGCCGCCTCCAAGGCCTTTCTGGCAGGTGTCCCTATGCAGGACATCTGCAACGCTGCGGGTTGGTCCGTGACCCTGACTTTCGTCAGGTTCTATGGTCTCGACATGCGAGCCAATCCCGGCTCTTTTGTTCTCTTGCGCTAGCTTTTCCACACTAAGCAGGGATTTGTAAGTCTGGTGGCTTGGGCATACTCGTTCCCATAGCGTTTCGACGCAGCTCGAATTCCTGAAGGGGAACGTCTCTCATTCCCTCGGGCAACCATGGTTACATACGTAACCTGGAGACATTCTTTCCACATGACTGAGTGAAATGAACTCAACAGCTCCTCCTTCAGGCCAAAGGAGTCACAGCAGGAGATGGTCATAGAGAGAAACACATTAACACAGTGTTAATTTTGGCTTTACAGGACTGTGGTACTGATACACACCGGCATGATGAAGTAAAAAAAAATGTAGATGGTCATTTATCACACACGCTTCAAGTGAATTACCTCATTTAAAGACACACTGCATCTTAATGCACCAGTGTATACATGATAAACACTATATATTTATGTATTTCACTGCATCCTGTAAATCTTATTGAGGATGAGGCTTCTTTTTTAACATCCTGAGATACAAATAAAGAAATGAAACAGAAAACACAAAATAGTCATAAAATACCAGATATAAACTAGCAAATGTAATATTTACAATAAAATATACTAAGGCTTGTGATTAAATGTTTAAAAATGCTACTACATATGTAATAAACATAATGATGGTAAATTATCAGAAATATATTACAAAATATAATTGTAACTTATAAATGAGCAAAAGCATTTATTATCTTGTAGCATGTTGCAGGTAACTGTCGTCGCTATTCCGTCATGTTGGTGGCTTTCCCAGACTTTGTAAGGAAGGAATTTTTTTTAAACTGGCCCTTTATGAATTTTAATTGAATACTCATGCTTTAGAAGAATGCTCTTTGAACTAACGATACTCTCTAGAATTTTATTGATCTTTAAACAGTGTGGGTACTTTCTGATAAATTTGATGACATTGTCATGCTGGTCGTTGGGTAGATAAGAAAGGCATGACTCCAAAGTAGTAAGGACAGCAGAATTTGGCAATTTCCCACAAGAGATTTCAGCATTTTTATCTTCCAATCCGTCTACTTCAGGGGTATATGGACAATCAACTACATTAACCACTGATACTGGTTCAACAGGAACAACAGGTTTTATCATATCCCTTGAGAAATAAGTCTTTAACATATTTATGTGACACATTCAGGCATGATGAAGTAAATTAAAAAAATTTAAAAATTTTAGATGGTTATTTATTGCATGTGTGTAAAGCTGTTCCTGTTGAATTTCTTGTCACACCACCCTAAACTTATACTGGTGCAATATTCAGTATTACAGTAAGCAAAGTAAATAAAAAATAAAAAATGTTTTTTTTTTTACGTTGCTTCCACTGAAAACCACAACCAGAGGTGTTCATAATCTACGAAGTTTTGAAGCACTACTTCATTGAAAAAAAACATTCCCATTGAAAATCTGGTGTCTTTAACAGCTGATGGAGCACCAGCTATGATGAGCGCAACTTGAACAGCAAGACATACCCAGACGTTCCTACATTTCTGAACTATCACTGCATCATTCATCAGCAGGCTACATGTGTAAAGGTTATAGGGTTAGAACGTGTCATTGCACCTGTTTTTAAAATGATTAACTCCATTCTCACAAAGACCAAACAACGCAGAAGCTTCAAACTTTTTTCTTGAGGAATTATGTGCTGAGTATGATGACGTTCTTCTCCTCACTGAAATCAGACAGCTAAACAGAGGTTTAGAGGGAACTATATTCCCAACATTTCTGGATCTTGCTCGACTCAGAAAACTACAAGAATAATCACCAGGCAGCCCTGAAAATACATGCTTTATGTGTCTCCATATACCTTTGTGAAGCAGCTCTTTCTGAGATGAATTTAATTAAATCTAAATTCAGAACAAGGCTAACAGATGAACATTTAAATGACTCTATAAGAGTCAGCGTAAGTAGATACACTCCAGCATACACCTTTCTTGTGAACTCAATGCGGTGCCAGTCGTGTCACTAACTGTGCAAGAATGAATGAACGTACTTCTTGCACACATACAAACTCTAAAATGAGACGGAGCCACATGATTGGCTTATATTAAGGGAAGTGATGCATGATGTATTGATTATTGTGCATGTAGTTTTGGAATTTCATATGAATTTAAGCTGGGTTGATGTGAGCTTGATACATTGGAATTTGAATAAATGACCTCGTTTAAAGGCAGACTGGATCATAATGCACCAGAGTATACATGATAAACACTATATACTTATATATTTGACTGAATCCTGTAAGTCATATTGAGGATGAGCATTCCTTTTTATTATGCTTAGTTACAAATAAAAGAAAAAATAAACCAACAAAACAAAATAATGCTAAAGTAACAGATATATACACCAAACAAAGTAATAAACAGTAATAAAATACACTTAGGTTTAGGGGTAAATATTTAAAATATTCTAGCATACTCTATATGATAAACATAAAAAGATAAACTATAAAAACACAGTATGACCATATATTTATACATTATAAATCAACACAACAATTATCATATAGCATGTTATAAATAAGGGATTTCAGACCTGAACCTACATAAATGATGCATATTCCTTTGACTATCCTCCACACACACACACACACACACACACACACACACACACAAACACAATACTATTAGACTTCTTAAATTCTATAAATACATTTGTCTTTTTTAATAAAGCTTGACTCCATGTTACAGCTGTTCTAACTGACAATCTCCTGCCCCCTTCCCCGAGTTCGCACTAGTAACCCTAACACTAATGCTGTGTTCGAGGCAAAGTTGCAACTTGTAATTTCCTGCCTACAACCAGTAAAAAAAAAAAAAATAAAAAATAAAAAACACTGAAAACACCCCCTTAACATGAAATTTCAACTCGTTAACTTGGGGTAGTCTTCTCAAGTACCAGTTCCTTCCCCTTTTACGGAGTTACAGCACATCAACACGGCCACTCGTTCTGTGAAAACTGTGTAAAGTTGGTCTTCTCTACTTTTAAATGAGTTTAAAGCAGTACTGGCTTTAGATCAGTTAATATATAGACAGTATAGTTTTGAGAAGGTAATCATCAACATTACAGTAATCACTAATGTACTCTAGCTTATTCCTAAGCTACTCACTGTTGTCCGCTGTAAGTGCTCTGATGCAATTTTAGTCCAAAATGGTGCATGAATGTTTATAGGGAACAGAACCAATAGTGCGGTTAAAGTAGCTGTTTATGAGCTTCTGAGCTTCTGCTCTGACAGAACAAACAAAAGACACGCTTTCATGGAGATGTCCATGTTTTTTTTTTTTTTCTCCACTTTGCGAATTACAAATTAGCTATCGATAAATGAAAAACAAATACGTTTTTAGATTTCCAGTATGTACAGGCAGAAGTTTTATCAAAGTCTGGTGATGTTGTGATGTTGATCATAATAAGCTGAATTTAATCAGGTGCTATATTTTCATTGGGCCTAACTGGATTTTGAGTTAGGATCCGCCAGTGAGTCACATTTACATTTACATTTATCTCATGGGGCTGAGGCTTTAAATATTCAAAATGTGAACGTTAGCTAATAGTTTAGTCCAGATATTTTTTTTAGTTATCCAATGTTCTCCAGTTACACTTGGTGCACATGATATACACATCAAGACATCAGAAGGTATTAAAAAAAAATAAATAAATAAAAAAGCTCATATGACATCTGGAGAGTTTCTAGAAGCTTTCCACTGACCAGGTGGGAGCTGTGGTGAGGTTGAATAAATGGGTGAATGTTGATTAATTCACTCTGCTGTAGATCACAGTGGGATCCTCAGCATTGGAAGGCCTGCAGAAAAAGAGAATAAATGATCAGAGTAAGATCCAGCAGAAAATCATTTCCAGCTCTGTTGGAGTGGAGGAAACAGACAGGCTCCTCTCACCTGTAGTCAGCACCGGTGTGAATAAATCTAATACTAGCGTACTGAACCTCCTTGTCCTCAGAGGCAGAAGCTTTCACAGCAGAACTCTCAGCGCTCCCGGGGTCACCAGCACTCCGGCGTACAACTCTGGCATACAGGACTTCATCCTGATTGGCCGAGGCTGAATCAGGTACAGTGTTGATTGGATTTGTCATTGCTACATTGGCATAAACATCATCCTGAGGTGGGAGAACATGAAATCACAGAGACAGAGGAGTGAAAATGGTGAACATCTACATCACAGTATCATAGAATTCTGGATTGTGATTGGTCAGAAGGTGTTGATTAATTTTCTATAACAGCAGCTCAGACAGTAGTGCAGCTGCAAATCACAGGTTTATAGTAATGCACTCATTCATTATACGTTATCGTTTCTATAGTAACAGCTCATTCACAGGGGTGTGTATAGTGGATGCTGCACATAAACAGATTAAAAAATGGGTATAATCATTGATATGGTTAACTCTTCTGTAAGGAGACATGTATTTAACATTTATGGAAGGAGTCTCCAGTGTCTTTGTAGCAGTGAGAGGTAAAGCTGTAACTTGTAAGTTTTTTAACATCTTCAGGACAGAGGAGTTTACGCTTTGTAGTATCTTTGCAGTATCTGAGGGAACGACTGTTTATAGCTGCGATAACATAAATATGAACAGGAACTGACTTGTGTCACGAATGACCCACAACATTAAATGTAACTATAAACAGATAAAAGTATGAAGTGTGGTACTGAAATAAATAAACAAGTAGAACTGGGGATGCCTCTGTCACGTAAAGCAGGTGCAGTAAACAGAGAATGCTGGGCAAAGGCAGAACACGAAAACCGAGAAATAAACGAAGTCGAGAAACCCGGAAAACAAACACAGAACAAAGGCTTGGTATGGATCAGGCTGCAAAACACTGAAACAATACTTTGCAACTTTACAACGAAACATGAGGGTATAAATAGACAGACTAATCAAGGGCAAATCAAGAACAAGCGATAACGATGATTACACATTAGGAACACAACCGATAACAAGACAGGAACCAAAACCCGGACGTCTGCTGTCGCGGTCCGAGCTGCATAATGCGCTGACACTCAGCATGGGGGGTAAACCTGACTGCCACCACCACCAGCAAGTCCAGTCCTTCTTGTCACTAATTTGTGTTTCTGATATATCTATAAAATATAATTCAAACAGGATGGAAGCTATCAATGAAAACATATTTCTGACATTTCACCTTGATGTGACCTTGACCCTGATTGGATCAATTCCAAAATGTAATCTATTCATCTACTGCTTATAATGATAATGCCAAATAAGTCCTACAAACACTCAACACTTGTTCTTTTAGCTTAGAAGAATCTCAGATGTATGCACAGAAGGACCAGTGGTGGGGGCAAAAAAATTGTAATCCCCGGCAAATCGCTGTTGTATAAGAGGAATAAAACACTTAGGCACATGCTGTTATAGGAAATTAATCACAGTTGGGGTGGTAACAGTAACTCACCACTCCGTTGTTGGTTATTTTTACTATAATAGAAACACACTGAAGTTTTTAAATGACAGTATAAACACACTTCTCAACAATTATCTGTACATTTATTTACCTGTTTTGAACTTTGGTCTGCTGTTGAACCATTTCTTTTCTTTTTCCTGTTGAAAAAAAACAACAACAAAATATCTACATTGAATGAAATATAATAAATCCATTAGTCCTGTCACAGTAAACATTAAACATACACAATATGGCCAAAAGTACGTGCACCCCGACCATCACCCCTATATGTGGTTCTTCCCCAAACTCTAACAACAAAGTTGGAAGAACACAATTGTATAGAATGTCTCTGTATGCTGTAGCATTACAATTTCTGTTCACTGGAGCTAAAAGGCCCAGAACTGTTCCAGCATGACAATGCCCCTGTGCACAAAGCGAGCTCCATGAAGACATGGTGTGTTAAGGTTGGAGTGGAAGAACTCGAGTGTCCTGCACAGAGCCCTGACCTCAACCCCACTGAACACCTTTGGGATGAACTGGAACACTGACTGCACCCCAGACCTCCTCAACATCCCAACATCAGCGCCTGACCTCACTAATGCTCTTGTAGCTGAATCAACACAAATCCCCACAGCCACGCTCCAAAATCTAATGAAAAGCCTTCCCAGAAGACTGAAGCTCATTATAACAGCAAAGGGGAATAAATCTGGAATAAGATGTTCAACAAACACATATGGGTGCGTTGGTCAGGGGTGCACATACTTTTGACCATACAGTGTACATAAAACTTGGTCAGTTAAAAACAGGAATGTTTACTAGAAAAATATTCAAACGTGCAGAGCTGTACAACAGAAAATAATGTAAAGATTCTGACTATGACCTCAGTCCAATTTTTATATTAAGGTGAAAAAATTCTTGCATTTTCTTACCTTATAAACAAGAAGGTGACAATCAGACAAACACACACAAACACAACAGCCCCAACACCTGCGTACACACCTAAGCTCTGAGACCCTGTGTGGACGATGATGTGATAATGATTCAGTGTTAAATATTTATCAGTGTGATTCTGAGTTATAGATTTACATCATCGCTCTCACCGTTTAAAGTGACGGACACTGCAGCTGATCTCTCAGAGCCGTGTTTATTCTTAGCCTCGCAGTAGTACTGTCCACTCTGTAGAGGTCTGTAACTCTGTCCAGATCCTACAGGTGATGATTCTTTCTCCTTAAACCAGGTGTAGTTCTCCACAGGTGGGTTAGCATCACTGCTGCAGGTCAGAGTCACTGAACTGCCCTCCACTATCTCACCAGAGGAGCTGATGGACACTGAGACCTTCTTTGGAGGATCTGGAGAGTTCCATGATAAGAGTGAGGAAATCAGTTCATGATCATAATCAGTGATTTTCTTGATTCCTTTACTTTCATTAAATATCATGTGCTTCATCATCTATTGAGTTACACAATATATAAGAAAAGATAAATAAAGCTCACATCTGACGCTGAGGGTTTGAGCAGGAGAGGGGAGATGTTCATATCCTCTTACAGCACAGCTATAACTGCCTGCATCCTCACTGCTGACCCGCTGCAGGTGGACTTCATTGCTCTTGGTGGTCTTTGTGGTTAAACCATGTCTGGTTTTGTACCAGATGAATGTGAGATCAGTCAGACTGCAGGTGGTTTTACAGGTCAGAACGGCTGATTGTCCCTCTGTCACTGCTGCAGGAGCGATCACCTGAAGATCTTAAACAATGAGAGAAACAGTAATTCAGGAAAGCTGTCCTGAAGCAAGATAAGCATCTAATTTAAAACTCTGCTCTCTCATAGTCTTTTTCAATTTAATGGTACTCATTTCAGTATTATTTTCAGTGTTTATAATCTTCTTAACTCTGGAGGCTAGTCACTTTTTGTCAAATTAATGATCAGATCAATCAGAGAAAACACTTTGTACTTTGACAAAAAATATTGACATAAGCAGTATGAATGTTTCAGAGACTCTCATTAATCAGGTATAAAACTCTCAAACCTTTTTCAGTATGAACATAATAATGACATTCATAAGTTTCAATAATCTGGTACAAAACTCTGACACTTCTGTGTGTAAAGAGAGATTATCACCTGAGTGACATACAGTGGCCCTAAAAATACTTGAACACTGAAGCCACACAAACATATGAATTTCACTACATTAGAAATCAACATTTCAAACCAAATGGCATTTATTTTAAAGAAGGATACCACAAGCACACTTTTTAAGCAAAACATTTCCCACAAAAACAGTTATTTTTAAAAATATAAAATAATAAATATACTGTTCAAAATTAGACAAAAAATTATTTGGACACTTAATATGATGAATTTGTACAGTTAATATGATGAACTACACCACGTGTTACTCTGCTAGGAGTGTCTGTATGAAATTAAATGTAATTAGCTACATACATCCACTATAAATTAGCTTGGGAGCAGTTAAAGTTCAAAGATGAAGGACTTGTGAGTGAAAACAGACGACATACAGACAGACCCTGAAAGCCCACTAACAGCCTGAACAGGATAATTGTGAGTAAAATCAAGAAAAACAGATGAGAAACAGCAGCAAGGATTGCTTCAGACATCAATGATACAGATACAATGTGCACAAACTATTCAAAACAGGATCAACGAGCATGGCTACAGAGGGAGAGTAGTGCAGCGGAAACCATTCATCAGCCTCAAGAATAAGAAAGCAAGGGTGAAATGTGCAAAAGAACATGCACAAAAAGAAAGCAGCTTCTGGCCATCTATCTTATTTTCAGATGAATCCTAATGGAACTTGGATGGATCTGATGTTGGAGTGTTTGTGTGGAGAAAGTCAGGATAAGAACTCCAAACACAGCACTAAGGGTATTATAAAGCACAGAGGAGGCTGGGGCTGTTTTTCCTACAGTGGTGTTGCTGAGCTTGGGTTCATTGATGGCATCATGAACTCAGAAGTGGACTGAGGTATTCTGGATGGAAACTTGCAGAAATCAGCAAAGAAATTATTCATGAGACAGAAATGGATTTTTCAGCAGGATAATGATCCAAAGCACCAGCTGCTTTTTGAAAGAACACTTCCCAGATCACTGAACTAAACTCTATAGAGCATCCATGGTTGCAGTGGAGAAGAAATTAACAGATTGTCAATGTCAGTGGATGAACTGAAAGATTTGTTGGTTGAAACTTAAGAAAACCATGTGCAGGATTTGGACATAGCAGTGTGTTCTAAATTGAGAGCTTGTAAGAAAATTCCACCAAAATTTACAGAAACAGGCTGATTTCAGTCCCAGGCATTGTCAAGAAGTTCAGCAAAACAAAAGATGACAGACTAAACACTGGAACTGTGATCTTTAATGAAGGAACTATTGAGTGTCTACATACTTTTCCTCTAAATATTATTTTTATACTTTTAGTGTAATATATTTTTGGGAAGTGTTTTGCTTGAAAAGTTTGCTTGTGGCGTCTCTCTTTAAAATTAATGATATTATGTTTGACAGGTTGCTTTCTAATGCAATGAAGATTATAATTGTGAAATTAATTAAAAAAAAAGGTTGTCAAATTGTAAGTGTGGCTTAAGTGTCAAAATACTTTTTAGGACCACTGTATGTAGAAAATGAAATGATTTTATTTACCTGTAACAGTGAGTGTAACTCCGGGTACACCCACCCATCGTTCTTTTTGATCATTTGTTATGACTCTGAAGCAGTACATGTGTTCATCTGTTTTCTTGACATCACTCAGTCTGAGGGAGAAGTGATTCTGTTCATCTCCTAAATACTTGACTCTGCCTGAGTAACCTGATTCCTTACGCAGATCAGTCGGCTCTATACCTGGAACTGGGTTTATTAACCAAAACCTGTTCTCCACTGTAAGATGTGTTGGGTGTGTGTAAGTGCCGTTCATAAACACTGTAGATCCTCTTATAGCACAGAGATTTAGTTGGCTGTATTTCACACTCCGTTCATTCCCAAGAGCTCCTGAAACATGATACATGAAAGAGGTGATTAGAGGTCATTATCCTGAGCCCCATAAAACACTGAGTTAGCTTACAGCTTCACTTCTGAACTCCGGGTTGGAGAAATAAAAACAGTTCTTTACCACTGGAAGAAAACCGTGTGCAGAATTTGGACATAGCGGTGTGTTCTAAATTCAGAACTCGTAATGTGGAATTAACATTTAACAGCATCCACTACTATTCAGTCATCACTTACGTTTGTTTTTCTTTAAATCCAGCGTCACTGATAGACAAATTGTAACAAGAATATTTCACCTGGACTTCAGGTTTTGTGGGCAGGAGATGATGTTATTGTTTATTCCATTTTATATCTTACTAAGAGTTGAGTTAAGCACACACACATATCAGTATTCAGACCTCAGATTTAACTGCAGACTTAAACACTATTCACATGTGAGAGTTATGCACGGGGGCGGAGTTTTTCAAAAACAGAGGTGTGTCTTAGTTAAACGTGATTCTGACTTTGAACTTACGCCCATTTTTCTCACGTAATATCAGCTCAAGGGAGGAGCAGTGTTATATTTATAATATTACAGTTATAACAAGTATCAAAATATACTGGTGGTTAAAGTTGTATTTATTGTCTCTGGGGTGTGTACTTGTGATGATGTTAATGTGTGACTCACCTGAGATCATGAACAGAAAGATCAGATAAAGTGGAGAAGCCATTTTGAGGGACAACATTGCTGGAGAGCTTCTATAGAAAAAAAAAGGAAAACCTATAAAATTTGCTTATAATAAGTCACAACAACAACATACAACCTACTAAGCTGTTAATCCTCCTTTTCTTTGGAGAAATAATTAAGTAATGACATACAATTATCACAGCATCCATCAGAAGTCTTTCATTAGCTGAGGGATTATTTATTTTAATACCACAGTGCAGTTGAATTCTGGTTTTCTGACATCATCAGGACAGAGAAGTTTATGCTTTACATTACACAGAACATTAAATATAACAATAAACAGGTAAAAAGTATGATGTTTATGACAAATATTCACAAGCCACAAAAGAAAACCTGTACATGAATTCACTGTTACCAAATCTCCTCAGAGAAGCTCACACATGCTTAAAACATTGCTTACTTGTCATGCACTAATCTGCATAGTCTTAGAATTGTCATTATTTGCATATCGGAATTTGATACTTCAAGGAGGAATTTTCTGGAAAGATGTCTAAAGTAGAATAGTACACAAAAATCACACATATTTTACAAACCAGGATGCTTTAAAACAAAAAGATGCAGTGCTATCAGTTAAGATAAAGAATCGGGTAAATATAGAATAATTATGTAGATTTATTTCTTGTGCATGAAGCTAAGTAAATATTTCGAGTTTACATAGTGCATGCACTCGTGGGACAAACAGCAGTGATGATTGATTCGTGGTCTCGCTGGTTCATAAGTTTCAATATTGTCACCAATAAACTCAATTAAACAGCAGAAGATTTCATCAGAAACTAAGAATGGAAAGAGCAGGTATATAGAAGACAAACTGAACATGAAATTCTAGCTGTATGAAACACATTTGATAAATGAATAGAGCTAAATGTATTGGCCCCGATGGCCTTCCACACTACATCACCACAGTACCACCTACAGCCACAGCTACATAATCAGCCTTTCTCCTCTCTGCTCCTGGAGTACTCCTGCTCTACTAATGTCAGTGCTTTCCCTTTTCCCAACACACCTGATTCAACTCATCAGATAATTAACAAAGCAGACGTGAGTGTGTTAAAGCAGGAAAATGCTATATAAGATAACATTACTCCTGTAGCAGGACTCAGAAACATGACAATAGGTGTGGGCCACATGACCAAAATATCAAATCACACTTCATACTATACATGAAGACATTTTCAGGGTAGACAATATGTATCACTATATAAACACTTGCTAGGGAACTGTCAGCAAAATTTAAAGAAAAAAAAAAAGAAAAACTGTTACTACACTTACTACGGCCTGTCAGTAAGTCTGTGCGTTACCATGGCAACATGCAGCCTTGGCTTCTTTGAGAACTATTTCTATCGACGGAGCAAAAATAACCAAAATATTTGGCCATATTGTGTCTGACATGTCAGTTACTTGATATTGATTTGTTATTAATAGACCTGTCACACTTGCAATCGTGCTGTTTATCTGTGGTCTCGTGCCTACGGCCACATCACAGCCACGCCCATATTCAGTTTAACAGCATTCTTGCTCATGTCATATTGCTTAATTGATTTTAAAAATAATTATTTATCATTAAAAAAATAAGGAAACATAAAAAATATTAGTAAAAAATTGCAACATTTTGCCATTTTAAATATTCAATACAAATATTTTAATATTGACTTTGAAATTGTTATAAAAAATACACAAAAAGCCACAATTATCTCAGATACAATTTATCATGAAATCAGAATTATTTCCATAATTCCCAGCACAGATGAGCGATCGGTAAAAGTTGCCAAAAGTCACGTAGCTCCCAACTTAACAACACAAACTACAACCGCATTGAAAAAACCCAACACTGGGCCTCTCTATGTTCAGGAAATGTACATATACTGAGGAATATATATTAAAATATTATTCAAATATTATTAAAATTATAAAAATAAAATATTAAACATTATGTTTTCTTACTGTGCTTTCTCGACCTTCATGTCCAGCAACCAAACTACGACTAAAGAAAAGCGTGAGAGAAAGAGTGTGTGGTTAAGAGGTGTTGCTGATGTGTGTGAAAACACCCCTTTTTGTTTCCTCTTTATTGCTGAATTAGTCCCTACGTCAGAATTGGAGAAAATAGTCAGAAAAAGAAAGATAAAAGATATACATTTTTAATGAATCTAAAGAAAATGCTCTATAGTAATCTGTAGTGCTTGTGCATTTATTACCTCAGAAGTTTTATTCAAAAGCAAATTAATTACACCAGACTTTTTTTATTAAATAAGCCAAAAAAAACTTTATTAGCATTTTCAAACATGTGTTATTGCATCAGCAAGACTGTCTTTGCACCAGAGTAAAAACTGTGCATGCATTGTGTACAGTACATTTTAACACATCAGTCCAATGTGTGAACAAATGAACCTATTGCCATGCCAACTGAGGAAGTGAAACAACACCCCAAACCACAAAACACACACTACACAATGTTTAAAACTGTCTGTCCTATTTTTAGGTATTATGGGTATTTATCTAATTGTGTGGTATATTTTATCTTGGGGCAGATCTCTGTGAACATGGGCACGAAAGAGGTCAGCTCAGGGAGTAAAAAAAACCCAAATATATTCAAATGTTGAACCCAGCTACTTAACCTTTAGACTCTGGACTAATGCAGCTTTAACAGGAAGTGTTGGTGTTGAATTGTCCTGTAGTGCAGTACCGCTGCTCATGAGCAGTTACTTTTCTAAATGCTAATTTCACATTTCAATCCTGTCTTCAATGCCTCCCTTCATCACTCTGAAGTTTATATTACCTACATCACATGGCTGTGAGTGTGTAGTGTGGAGAAAATTTTTTCAATATCAACACACTCTACACTGAAAGTAAATACACTGCAGTTACAGAGAACATTATAGCCAGAAATAACCAGGAGTGAAGATAATTAAATTAAATACTGAAGATAATGCTGTAATATTGAAGATAATAATATAATATTTAATGCAATATTATAATACTAAATATTATACTGTAATACTAAATATAATACTATATATGATGTAGCACTTGTATATGTATTACATTTAACACTTAATGTAATACAGAATATACTACTATAATACTGTAATACTGAATATAATACAATAATACTGAATATGATACTCTAATACTAAATATAATACTCTAATCCTGTAGTATTGCATCAGTATAAGTTTAGGATGCTGTGACAGAAAAAAACTCACAATTCCTGAGAAAACAGATTTTTAGTTAATGGTGAATGAATGTATTAAGTATTATGAAATTGTATTATGAAAGTTAAATGTATTATGAAAGTTTCTGTTTGTGTAAGCAGAACTCAGAATAAATGTGTGTAAAGTAGTTACCCTTCGGGAACTCGAGCTGCGTCGACAACGCTTTTGGAACGCCTCTGTGTGACCACGCTCTGAATCACGCGTAATCCATCCAACGGAATCGCGTAATGTCACCGGCAGGATGACATAGCGACCCGGAAGTGTAAAAGCGCATATGGTGGAGCCGGCGCCAGCTTCTGTTGTTCAGTAAGCGCTCTATGTGTGTTTGTCTGTTTTAATGTTGTATGTCTCAGTATTATATCAATGACGAGCAAAAGCAAACAATCATTTAGACTGTGTGCTTCTCCGTGGCCAGGTTTCATTGTGGGTGGGGACAATCACAGTCTGTGTGTGGCTTGTTTGGGAGCAGGGCATGCTCGATCAGCTCTTGAGGGAGCTGATTGCCCGCATTGCGCCCGGCTTTCGTTGCGCACGCTCTGCTCCTGGAGGGTGCTCTTTGAGGACGAGGATGAGTCTGTGCGCTGCTCAGCCCTGCTGAGAACGAGTCTGTGGACTTGCCACCACAGTCTGTCCAGTTTGAGGAGTTATTGGAGGTGGTGACTCGAGCTGTGGCTAAATTAAATATTGACTGGCTGACTGAAAAGCAGGAAGCACGCCTGCGTAGTAAATTAGATGAGCGTTTTCTGCGATCTAAGTCACTGCCTCCACACCAGGGCCTGCCTTTCTTTCACCGCGGTGTCCAGATCGTGGAACAATCCATATTCGACCTGCGCGGTTACGGGGCGATTCCCCGGGTTGAAGAGACGCTATCTCTGCGGGCTATCTCTCTCCCGGCAGTGTATCATCACTTAAGTCCCCGGTATTACCCTCCAAGCCGCTTCGGACCTCCTTGGCTTTGGTGGGCAAAGCGTGCACGGCCGCGGGCCAGGCTGGTGCTTGCTTGAACACCATGGCAGTGTTGCAGGCATACCAGGCTGACCTGCTTAAAGGATTGGATGAGGGAGATGATATAAATAATGATGACATTGTGGAACTGCGTCGTGCCACGGATTTGTCTCTCTGGGCCACTAAAGAGACCGCCAGGGCAATTGGGCGGTCTATGGCGGCCCTGGTAGCTACGGAGACACATTTGTGGCTGACTCTGTCTAATTTAAAAGAAAATGACAGGGTCTTTCTCCTGGATGCCCCGATTGTGCCGACTGGCCTGTTCGGCGACGCTGTAAATACAGACGTCGACAGGTTCCAGTCGGCGGCATTCCTGCGATTTCTCCCTCGCCGCTCTCACGGGGCTGCTCGGCAGCCTTGTACCAGCTCCTCACACCGGGAGGTCCAGAAATGGAGCGTCATCACTCGCACTCCCCCTGAAAAGAGGGAGTCAGGGTGGCGCTCCAGGTCGAGGCTAAGGGAGATGACGGATCTGAGGACCGAAAAGTCGGGACCTCTGAGGGCAGGCCCCTCTGGGGAAGGGAGGTGTACACCTCATCGTACGGTGCCCATCTCACCTCAGTGCCCTCAGGAGATCGTTTTGTCAACCCTGCCACCTCCGGTGCTTCAGGGCACGGCGGTCTCCAGCGAGCGGTTCTCTCGGCTTCCGCCCGGACACGTTGCGGTTCTGGGGGGCTCGCTACCTCCGAGGAGGTCTCTAGTCCCTGCCAGTCCTCCGCTTCAGGGCACCAATCTAGCCGCTCTAAGTACGCCAGAGGTCAGTCTCGACAGACTGATTCCCTTAGTAGACTTTCTGGCAGCGTGGAAGCTTCTGCCAAATGTGTCTCAATGGGTCCTGCATACCGTAGAAAAAGGCTACAAGATTCAGTTTGGGTCTCGTCCTCCTCTATTTAGCAGGGTTTTTCCCACTCTGGTCCCCGAGTAGGCTCTGGTCATGGAACGAGAAGTAGATAATTTCCTAAGGAAGGAGGCCATCGAGGTGGTCCCTCCTCTCGACAGAGAGTCGGGGTTCTACAGCCGGTACTTCATAGTTCCGAAGAAGGATGGAGGGTTGTGTCCTATTTTAGATCTGGGTCTGCTGAACCGCTAAGTTATGAGACTCAGGTTCAAAATGTCAAACAAGTCGTGTCTCAAATCAGGTCCAAGGACTGGTTTGTCACGATAGATCTGAAGGACGCGTACTTCCACATTTCCATTCTTCCTCAGCACAGGAGGTACCTGAGGTTTGCTTTTGGGGGCGAAGCTTACCAATATCGGTTTCTTCTCTTTAGTCTTGCACTCTCACCCCGCACTTTCACCAAGTGTGTGGATGCTGCTCTGGCTCCATTGCTTCTCCAGGGGATCCGCATACTCAGTTACATTGACGATTGGTTGATTTTAGCTCAATCAGAGCAGATGGCGGTTCGACATTGAGATGTCGTTCTCGCCCATATGAGAGAATTGGGGTTAAGACTAAACGCAAAGAAAAGTGTGCTTTCTCCAGTGCAGAGGACCACTTATCTAGGCGTGGTGTGGGATTCGACCACGATGCAGGCACATCTGTCTCCTGCTCGGATCGAGTCGATCATCACGGTGGTCCAGAGAGTGAGAGAAGGCCAGTCACTCACTGCTATACAGTTTCAGAGACTGTTGGGTCTGATGGCAGCTGCATCCAACGTGATATCTTTTGGCCTGCTGTACATAAGGCCGTTGCAGTGGTGGCTCAGGACCAAAGGGTTTTCCCCGAGGGGCAACCCGTTTCGCATGATCAAGGTCACGCGGTGAGGCTCACGGGCCTTAGACATGTGGAAGAAACCATGGTTCCTGTTACAAGGCCCCATGTTGGGGGCTCCTTGTCGTCGCGTAACACTAACGATGGATGCCTCCCTCAAGCGCTGGGGGCTGGTCATGAGTGGCCACTCTGCCCAAGGTCTGTGGGAAGGGCCCCATCTCAATTGGCACATAAACTGCCTGGAGATGCTGGCCGTGTTTCGAGCAGTGAGACATTTTCTCCCAGACCTGAGGGGCCATCATGTGTTGGTCTGCAAGCACAACACTTCAGTGGTCTCCTACCTGAACCGGCAGGGGGGTCTGTGCTCGCACCCCCTTTACAGGCTGGTGCACCGGATCCTTCTGTGGGCCCAAGGGAAGCTGCTCTCACTGAGCGCAGTATATATCCCGGGGCATCTCAATCAGGGGGCAGACATCCTGTCGAGGCAGGGGCTGAGGCCCGGGGAATGGGGGCTCCACCCAGAGGTTTTACAGAGCACAAGTGGGTTTGTTTGCAACTCAGGAGACTTTACACTGTCCCCTCTGGTTTTCCCTCACTCACCCAGCTCCTCTTGGATTGGACGCTATGGTACAGACGTGGCCGAGGCTGCACCTGTATGCTTTCCCCCCCGAACGCTCTGCTCCCAGGAGTTCTGGAAAGGGTCTGCCGAGACGGAGTACGTCTTGTATTAGTAGCCCCTTACTGGCCGGGCCGGCCATGGTTTGCGAACCTGGTAGCCGTTCTCGAAGACTCTCCTTGGGAGATTCCCGTCAGGTGGGATATCCTCTCTCAGGTGGGTGGTACCCTATTTCACCCTCGTCCGAAGTTATGGAGGCTGTGGCTGTGGCCCCTGAGGGGGCACAGCTCGTAGCCTCTGGTCTCTCAACCGAGGTCTTTACCATATTTATGTGACACACTCAGTTTTTATGACATCGATCAGGGGTACGGATGGTGTAATTAGTGTCGTTTAGCTTTTTCTCACATATCACATATGGACCAGAGAATCTTTGCCTGCATGGCAGAGCTAGGAACAGGGAGTAGCACCAACACAGCATCACCTGGTTGAAAACTGCACACAATACGTTTCTGGTCGTAACGGGTCTTTATCTTAGATTGAGTTACAGAAAGATGGGCTTTAGCAATATCCCAAGCCTTGTGAAGTTGCTGACCAAAAGAACTAACATAATCTTAGGTAGACACACTTTTTATATGCAAAGCCAAATCTATTCCTTTTTATTGATTCAATTCTATAATCATTCACTCAAACCTTTATATTAAACTTTCATTTTCTAATGTATTCCTGTGGCTTCAGAATAAACTCAGGACATCACTGCAGAATTGTAAGACATTTTTTTTCCCCATCACATCAACCTAAACTCACTCAACTATCAAATCCTCCTCTAGAGGGTAGTGTAGCTCTGATGTGTGTGGAACGGAGCAGTGGACATCTTTAACTCCAGCTGTTACACTCCATAAAAATAAAACAAGCAGCTGCATATTCAAAAACAACAGCAACCTGTGAGCTCTTATGTTGACATGCAATGAAGAGTGATGAGTGAACTGCGTTTGTCTGATCACATAACAGTCTCGATCAGATTTATAGTGTGGTATGAAATGCTTCATGTGATTTACGCTGATGATGTTGTTAGACTCCTCTCCATGTGGTGTTCAGTCAGAAGAATACGTGTTATCTTTCTTACTAATCCATTTTTTTCCCCGCATATATTTCTGATGGTTTTTATATTTCAATATATTTCTTTGTTGTGTTTTGCCCAAATCTATTTCTTTATCTGTGCTGCTGCTCTGTACACAGTTTAAATCACTGGTATCACCTGATTTATGAGGCCTAGAAACCCCACAGCAGCCTGCAGCTGGACGCACTACAATAACAGATGCACTTCATCATTCTGACCACCAGGTGTCATTATCACACACCGCGATGAAAAGCTTTGAGTAATGAACTCTTTATCGATACAGTTGGCTGCCATCACTAGTTACTGCACTTTTTAGAAAGCGAAATTTCATTTTTTCAGCACTTTACAGGAAATATTCAGAAGGTGTTGATTAATTTTCTATAACAGCAGCTGTGATAATAGTAGTAGTAGTAGTAGTGATTTGTATGATACTCCAGTAGTACCCTGAACTTGATTATTTTCCTAACAACAATTAGCCAACAATGACCATTTTTGAGTGTGTGTGTGTGTGTGTGTGTGTGTGTGTGTGTTTGTGTGTGTGTGTTAATAGAAATAAAATAAGTTCATTTATTTAGCAGTTCTATCGTTGAGCAGGAAAAAGTGAGAGACTGAGTATATTACAGTTTCTAGTTTTAGATTTAGTCTTTTTTCAATCCATCTTGGCTCTACACCTTTAACATCTTACTGTCCAGAAATGTGAAGATGACCTCAGTGTACACATCACTACTCACTCTGTCCACTGAACACCAGTTATTATAATAAACAGTTATGAGCTACACAAAGAGGAAAATTAGAATCGCTGAAGATGAACAATTGACAACCTATGGTTTGGTTTAAGGAAGTGAAGATGCCCTACTTTTACATTGGGTTAATCAAGTGAAACAACAAAGCCCCCCTTTCTCAACAAATATTAACATAGGAGATAAGTCACATGTTACAAGGCCATATTTAATTATAAACATGGCCACAGCAGACACCCATGCTCTGTTTGGACAGATGAAGAAATAAAAGTTTTATTTGGCAACATCAAATGTCACTGCAACCCAAATTCACACTTAAGTCAGCATAACCCAGAAAACTTTCTGCTTGTCTTAATCCGTAGGGTTTAATATGGAGTTCGCCCACCCTTTGCAGCTATAACAGCTTCAACTCTTCTGGGAAGGCTTACCAAAAGGTTTAGGACTGTGTTTATGGGAATTTCTGACCATTCTTCTAGAAGCGCATTTGTGAGGTCAGGCATTGATGTTGGACGAGAAGTCTCCACTCTAATTCATCCCAAAGGTGTTCTATCGGGTTGAGGTCAGGACTCTGTGGAGGCCAGTCAAGTTCCTCCACACCAAACTTGTTCATCCATGTCTTTATGGACCTTGCTTTGTGCACTGGTGCACAGTCATGTTGTAACACCAAGGGGCCATCCCCAAACTCTTCCCACAAAGTTGGGAGCATGAAATTGTCCAAAATGTCTTGGCCAAGCCCAACCCCTGAAAAACAACCGCACACGATAATCCACCTCCATCAAACTTTACACTTGGCACAATGCAGTCAGGCAAGTACCTTTCTCCTGGCAACCGCCAAACCCAGACTCATCCATCGGATTGCCAGACAGAGAAGCGTGATTCGTCACTCCAGAGAACATGTCTCCACTGCTCTAGGGTCCAGTGGCGGCGTGTTTTACACCACTGCATCCCACGCTTTGCATTGCACTTGGTGATGTAAGGCTTGGATGCAGCTGCTTGGCCATGGAAACCCATACAATGAAGCTCTCTATGCACTGTTCTCGAGCTAATCTGAAGGCCACACGAAGTTTGGAGGTCTGTAGCTATTGACTCTGCAGAAAGTTGGCAACTTCTGCGCACTGTACGCCTCAGCATGCGCTGACCCCGCTCTGTGATTTTACATGACCTACCACTTCATGGCTGAGTTGCTGTTGTTCCCAACTGCTTCCACTTTTTTATAATACAGCTAACAGTTGACCGTGGAATATTTAGTAGTGAGGAAATTTCACGAATGGACTTATTGCACAGGTGGCAACCTCTCACGGTACCACACTTGAATTCACTGAGCTCCTGAGAGAGACCCATTCTTTCACAAATGTTTGTAGAAGCAGTCTGCATGCCTAGGTGCTTGATTTTATACACCTGTGGCCATGGAAGTGATTGGAACACCTGAATTCAATGATTTGGAGGGGTGTCCAAAACCTTTGGCAATATAGTATATATATATATATATATATATATATATATATATATATATATATATATATATATATATATATTACTATATACTATAATATAGTATATAGTAGTATGTATATATATATATATATATATATATATATATATATATATAATGATATTTTATATATTATTTGAATGAGCTTAGCCTCGTCTCCATTTCTGAAGAAGAGACTAATTCAACAGAAAAGGAAACAAAATGGTGGTTGGATGTTGGACGTAGTTAAGGAGGCAAAGTAAGAAAATATAGTCCAATATATTTTAGATAATAAATGCACTCATAAGACTAATATCTACATTTCCTGAACATGAAAAGTCTCAGTGTAGTTTTTTTTAAAGCAGTTAAATTTGTGTAGCTGACTATCAGAAGCGTTTAATGGTCACCTGTCAGTGCTGTGAGACAGAGATTTAGAATATTGACTTTATGACGAACAATGGCTGAGATAATTGTGGTAACGTCAGTATTTTTTTTTTTTATTAACACATTTAAACTCTGATTGGAGGCGGAAGATTAAATGTTAAAATATTTGTACTAAATATGTAAAATTGCAAAAGATATTTAGATATTTATATTTTTTCTCATTTTCAGTGGCAAATAATAATATTTTATGATAAATAAAATGAACTTTTTTTTGCTATTTTGCAGTTTGTCATAAAACTGTTTATATTTTGATACTTATCTTGTACCCTAATATGTCTACAAGTATCATGATATTTTTTAGATATTTTGGACCTACTTCCTCGTGCTGTGATTCTGAGTCCTGCTACAGGAGTAATCTTGTCTTGTCTCATATAGTGTTTTTGTCTTATATAGCATTTTCCTGCTTTAACACACTTACCTCTGCTTTGTTAATTATCTGCTGAGTTCAGTCAGGTGTGTTGGGAAAAGGGAAAACACTGACATTTACAGGAATTTACAGGAGGCATCGGAATGGAGGAGGAGGACCTGGTCTCCAGGCTGGAACTCTCTGGGTTGTGCGGGACGATTGGCGGTCCTCCTCTGTTCTTGCTGGGAAGCCTCCATATGCTCCCGGACAATGGGAATTACCCGGTCAATCCGTTCTTGCATCTCCTAACGTAAACGTGGAGGGAGCACTAGGGGGAGGGTTACTTTTCCCATGCCTCCCGGGCCATGTCCAGCAGTCCTCAAGGTCGCCGTCCGAAGAAGAGCTCAAAGGGGGTGAACCCGGTGGATGCCTCGGGGGTCTTTCGGATGGCAAAGAGGACGGAGGGGAGGAGAAGTTCCCAGTTCCTCCCCTCCTCATCAACCACCCTCCGGAGCATCTTCTTCAATGTTTAGTTGAAATGTTCCAACAGCCCATCTGTCTGGGAGTGGTAGATGGACGTCCCCAGGTGCTTCATCTGCAACAGCCAACACAGATCCAACATTAGTTTTGATATAAAGGGCGCACCTTGGTCGGTGAGGATGTCCTTTGGGATTCCAACCCGGCTGAATAGGAGCAGGAGCTCACAGACGATGTCCCGGGAGGTGGCCTTCCGAAGTGGGACTGCCTCAGGGTATTGAGTGGCGTAGTCCACGATGACCTGCATGTATTCGTGGCCCCAGGCAGACTTCGGCATCAGCCCCACGAGGACCATGTCTATCCTCTCGAAGCGGATGCCGATAATGGGGAGAGGGATGACGGGCATGGGAGCAAGCTTCTAGGATGTAGTCCTTCGAAACTGGGGGCACTGCTGGCAGAACACATGGACCTCAGCGTCCATCCCAGGCCAGAGGAAGTGATCCTTCAGTTTCTCCAGGGTGTTGTGTTCCGCCAGATGTTCCCCCAGTGGATGTGAGTGGGCCAGGTGGATGAGGGCTTTGGTTCGGCTGCGGGGGACCACAAGCAGCTCGCAGGACTGGCCTCGCCACTCTGTCTTGTAGTACAGGAGTCCCCAGTGAACCAGGAAGTGGGCAGCTAGGAGTCACTGCTCGGGATTCTGAAGGACCCCTTCGATGACTTGCAACTGGCCCCAACAGTTCTTCAGTCTGGCATCATCCATCTGCTCCTGGCAGAAATTCCCCTCCCGGGTGACCTGGGAAAACACAGAAGTGACAGGGTCAGTAGGGATGGAGATCTCACCTGCTGAGGTCGCCTCAGCGTCTCCTTCGCCCTGGTCCAAGCAGGCCCACCGGACCCGCAGCCACGTTGCTTTGGTTCTGCGTCTCCTTGGTGATCTGGGGCTTCATGTCTCATGCTGACTCGGGCCGCTGTTATCTCGCGGATGTTCCCTTGCACACCGGTGTCTGTCAGGGAGCCATTGGCCTTGGGGTTGGACAGGAGGGAAGACCGGGCCAGGGTGACGGTGCTCCCTGAGTCAAGTCAAGTCAAGTGGAGTTTATTGTCATTTCAGCCATATACAAGTACACAGTGAAACGAAACAACGTTTCTCCAGGACTAAGGTGCCACATAAGACAACACAGAACAACACAGAACTACGGGGACTATATAATTTACATAAATTAAACGTAAACTGCACAAGTGCAAACATGTGCAGACAGCACAAGACAGAACAAACAGTACATAACTACGACGCAGACCAGTACACAGTCCTGTTGAAAGTGATAAAGTGACAGTAGTGCAAATATTACAGCTGAGGTAGTGTAGACAGTGTAAATATAGTAGTAGCAGCAATAATAAAACATGTGCAAAACATGTGCAGTGCATGTGCATAGAGGATGTTCCGTTGTGTGTGTATATATGTATGTATGCGTGAGTTCCTTGGACCAGTTCAGATGTGTGTGTGTGTGTTCTTTCAGTCCAGTTCTAGGTATTTAGGAGTCTGATGGCATGAGGGAAGAAACTGTTGCACAGTCTGGTTGTGAGGGCCCGAATGCTTTGGTACCATTTACCAGACGGCAGGAGGATCATCCACAATGCTGGTGGCTTTGCGGATGCGGCGAGAGGTGTAAATGTCTGTGATGGAGGGAAGAGAGATCCCAATGATCTTCTCAGCTGTCCTCACTATCCGCTACAGGGTCTTGCGATCTGAAACAGTGCAATTCCCAAACCAGGCAGTGATGCAGCTGCTCAGGATGCTCTCGATAGTCCCTCTGTAGAACATGGTGAGGATGGAGGGAGGAAGATGTTCTTTCCTCAGCCTTCGCAGAAAGTACAGGCGCTGCTGGGCTTTCTTTATTATGGAGCTGGTGTTGAGCGACCAGGTGAGGTTCTCCGCCAGGTGAACACCAAGAAACTTGGTGCTCTTGACGATCTCCACGGAGGAGCCGTCGATGTTCAGTGGAGAGTGGTCATTCTGTGCTCTTCTGAAGTCAACAACCATCTCTTTAGTTTTGTCCACGTTCAGGGACAGGTTGTTGGCTTTGCACCAGTCCGTTAGCCGCTGCACCTCCTCTCTGTATGCTGACTCGTTGTTCTTGCTGATGAGACCCACCACGGAGGTGTCATCGGCGAACTTGATGATATGATTCGAGCTGTGCATTGCTACACAGTCGTGAGTCAGCAGAGTGAACAGCAATGGACTGAGCACACAGCCCTGTGGGGCCCCAGTGTTCAGTGTGGTGGTGTTGGAGATGCTGTTCCCCATCTGGACTGACTGAGGTCTCCCAGTCAGGAAGTCCAGGATCCAGTTGCAGAGGGAGGTGTTCAGGCCCAGCAGGTTCAGCTTTCCGATCAAGTGCTGAGGAATGATTGTGTTGAATGCTGAACTGAAGTCTATGAACAGCATTCTAACATAAGTGTCTTTATTGTCCAGGTGGGTGAGGGCCAGATGGAGGGTGGTGGTGATGGCATCATCTGTTGATCGGTTGGGGCGGTAAGCAAATTGCAGGGGGTCCAGTGAGGGAGGCAGCAGGGTCTTGACGTGCCTCATGACGAGCCTCTCGAAGCACTTCATGATGATGGGTGTAAGTGCAATGGGACAGTAGTCATTGAGGCAGGACACTGAAGACTTCTTTGTCACGGGGACGATGGTGGTGGCCTTGAAGCTGGTCGGGACAACGGTGCTGCACAGGGAGGTGTTGAAGATGTCCGTGAAAACATCTGCCAACTGGTCTGCACATCCCCTGAGCACCCTGCCAGGAATGTTGTCTGGTCCAGCAGCCTTCCGTGGGTTGACTCTGTGTAGAGTCTTCCTCACGTCAGCCGTGGTTAGACGCAGCACCTGGTCATTGGGAGAAGGGGTGATCTTCCTCGCCTCGAGTCTAGGAGGGCCTGCCTTTGACCTCGACAGGGATAGTAGGGAGGCTGGGAGGGGCGACTGTGGCTGGCTGGATGCGCCCTCCAGGGCTTGTCAGCATGTTGTGGGCAGCGGGTCTGGTGTGGTGGGCATGCACTCCATAGGCAGAGAGATTTTGGCTGGGTCTCCCATCCCCTTAGGAGTGCTGTTCAAGGCGACTCATCAGCAAAGGCTTGGAGTACTCTCATCGCTCGCCCCTGCCAATATCCAGGATGGCCAACACTTGCTCCAGTGTCTCCATCATCTCCTGGGGTTGCAGGCACCCTTCAGGCCTACAGTTTTTCGTTCTTCGGGCAGCAGTGCCCTCGGGAACCGGTCCATGGCCACCTTGTCGATGACCTTGGCAGCAGAGAGAGTCTCCGGCTGTAGCCACCAACGGGCGATGCATAGGAGCATGTCCATTTATGTAAAGGCACAACGGTCGCTCTCAAATGGGGCGGAGGTCGCTGGGCAGAGGTTTGCTCTTGTCTTCCTTGCTGACGTCGGCCTCTAAGTGAGAGACAGACACAGATCAGTGCACTGCATCAACTCACCTAATCTACCTTGAGAGCAGCTGCTGGCTCCTTTTATATTCTCCAGTCTTCTGCTGGAGGGTAAATGATTGCTGCTCCAATCACTGGCTGCCAGCCGAGTTGAATTTCCTCACTCTGCCTTGCAGCCATGCGCACTCGAGCTCTCCAAAACAACTGCTGCTCTCTGTTCAGCACCCTGGCGGCAGTCGTGCGAGGAGTGTTGTGCTTCTTTTGTGCGCAGGCTGCTTTAACTTTAACTTTAACAACTTTGATGATTTATCAAACATTTCTTTCCTTTTGAAAGTCCTAGAACATTCTGTTGTTTCTCAATTACACAATCACCTCAGTACTAACAATCTTTTCGAGCCCCTTCAGTCGGGTTTCTGTAATCTCCACAGTACTGAAACAGCTTTTGTTAAGGTCACTAATGACTTGCTAATGGCTTGTGATTCTGGTTCAATTTCTATCCTCGTCCTTCTTGATCTCAGTGCCGCTTTTGACACTGTTGAGCGCGCTCTTTTACTTACCTCTCTTGGAACTGTCTTTAGTGTCTCAGCGACTGCTTTGAATTGTTTTAGAGCCTATCTCTCAGATCGTAGGCAGTTTGTCTCGCTTGGTGGATGCAGGTCAGAAATGGGTTCAGTTCGCTGTGATGTCCCTCAGGGTTCAATCTTGAGCCCCTTACTTTTTAGCATTTATATTTTTCCTCTTGTTCAACTCTTAAGATCTCTCGGTCTTGATTATCATTTTTATGCAGATGACACACAGATTTACACTCATTCTAAACCTGGTGATAACGTGGCAGTCACTTTTCTTTCACACTGTATTTCTGAGCTAAAAATATGATTGGCTCAAAATTTTCTCTGTCTTAACAGTAATAAGACTGAAGTAATGCTCATTGGCTCTCCTTACCAGCTTCGTAATGAAGGCTCTTTAAATTTAACAATGGATGGCTCTGCTTTAGAATTTCAAACAAAATTAAAAAAACCTAGGAGTTATATTTGATGCAAGTCTGTCTTTTGTTCCACATGTGCAGAATACTGTTAAAACATCCTTCTTTCATCTCAGAAATATTGCAAGATATTGGCCCATGTTATCTTTTTCTGTGGCTGAAACGTTGATCAACACTTTTGTCTTCTCTCACATTGATTATTGCAATGCGCTCCTTACTGGGGTCTCTAAGTCTACAATAAATAAACTGCAGTATGTGCAAAAGTCTGCAGCTAGAATCTTGACTAGGTCCAGGACAAGTGATCACATCACTCCTATTTTGGAATCCTTGCACTGGCTCCCTGTCAGGTTTCATGTAGATTTTAAAATTCTTATGTTTACACACAAGGCTTTGCATGGTTTGACTCCTCAGTATTTGGCTGAGCTTTTAACCCATTAAACCCCAAAACGTGGTCTTTTACCTGTCCCTCAGACTCGTTTGCGTACTATGGGTGATAGCACCTTCTCTTCAGTCGTGGCCTAATGGATAGAGAGTCGGACTTGCAACCCGAAGGTGAACCTGAAGGTTGTGGGTTCGAGTCTCGGTTCCGGCAGGGATTGTAGGTGGGGGGAGTGAATGACCAGCGCTCTCTCCCACCCTCAATACCACGACTGAGGTGAGACCCTTGAGCAGGGCACTGTACCCCCAAACTGCTCCCCGGGCGCCGCAGCAAAAAAGGCTGCCCACTGCTGCCCACTGTGTGTGTGTGTGTTCACGGTGTGTGTGTGTTCACTACTGTGTGTGTGCACTTGGATGGGTTAAATGCAGAGCACAAATTCCGAGTATAGGTCACCATACTTGGCCACAAGTCACTTCACTTCACTTCTTATGCTTTAAAATTGTGGAACTCACTACCATCTGATCTTAGAGAAGCCCAATCTCTTAGTACATTTAAATCTTCTCTTAAAACTTATTTCTTTAAGATTGTTTTTACTTGATTACTTTGTTTTAATTATTAATTAATTAAAAATGTATTAATTAATGTATTATTATTATTATTATTATTATTATTATTGTATAAAATATCAGATTACGTACTGGATAAGATCAGCGCTATAAAATGCTGGACACCACGTGTAACTGCACTCACAGTCTAAGTAATGTGCATATCAAACATCTCCACTTTTTATGTGCAAGTTTATTTAAGTGTGTTAAAGCCGCTGTAACATGGAGTTTCTCTCTATGACTGAGCACTATACACATGCAGAAGATCACACAGAGTTTATTTATGTTTAGGACTTACTTTAGGTATGAAATTTTATACTTTGTAAAAGCTTACAGTCAAAATGAAAACTGTTGCAGGATCCCTGTGTTCATTCTTTAAGGATGAGTACTTTGAGTATTTTGGGAAGTAACAGTACTTTTATTTGAGTATGATATTTCAGTACTGTTTCCATCTAAAAACTCCACAGCAGCCTGCAGCAGGATGCAGTACAATAACAGATGCACATCATCCCTTTGACCACCAGGTGTCACTATCACACACTGCAATGAAAAACTTTGGGTAATGAATCGATAGAGTAGGAAGGAAAGCTTCATTCTGCCATCACGAAACATTTTCAGCACTTTAATGTAAATATTCAGAGTTTTTCCCCACTATAATGCAGATCAAAACTTTAAGTTTAATATAAAATAAATTAAACCTATGTTAAATACACTTCTGGATTGTCCTTACTCCAGAAGTGTGTGTCAGAGAGAAAGTGTAAATAATTAATTTTTAAGACAGAATAGTTCTGTGAGGTTGCTGTGAAAGTTTTTCCTTTATCAATAATAACTGTCATGTGATTAGAGAAATCACTCACACAGACCCAAAGCATAATTTTTATAATTGATACGACACCAAATTTACGTCTATCTGCTCCAAATCTCAATAGTGACATGAGCACTTCACATACAAAGTGATCTAATATGTTTATTTGGAGTGAGACAAATTTAAACAACGATGTATATGAACAGCTTTGGCTAGTTGAAGTGTCTGTAGTGCGATATATACAAGCACTTTATCCTGGTCAGAGTCACAGTGAATCAGGAGTCTATTCCAGAAACACTGGGTGCCAATCAGGACCTATAACTATTACAGCACACACACACTGTTTAATTTCTTACTTAACACACATTCTCTGCTGAATATTTACATTCTGGACTTCAGTTGAGCCTCAATGCCTTTAATCGCTTCAAATATTCACAAAAAAGAAACAATCACTAACAAGTGAAAACTCAACAGCTGACTGGAACAGTCCTAACCTGCTGGCAGTAGAAAAAAGCACTTCACACACTGCTATAAAATGATTAAAGCTGCTTTAAATGTCTGTAAGTTGCTGATGTTGCTGGTGTAAAGGAGCGATTCAGTTTCTCTGTTTCAGTGAGGAGCTCTCTCTATTCATCAGCTGTTTCGGGACTGATCATGTTCTTCAAAGTCTGAAAGAAAACACACAGAAACATCAGAAACGTGTGTTACAGCAGAACATTACTAACATTTATTTACACCAGTCATCATCACACACTCTCTGATTTACTTTTATTAATATTTTCTATTAATATAAATTTACTGTTGTAGCTCTGACATCTTCAAATTACAATAAGTAATATGTTCACATTACTCTAATCTAACGGTGGTTTTGTGTTTAAAAGCTAAAACTCACTGCTGCAGTCTAGTAGTCAGAGGATGTGGGTGTGTCAGCAGTAGGACGGGGATGAAAAGTCTGTGAAAAAAAGAGGCCATGCCTTGTTGACTTTGAATAATCAGGTGTGTAACTCCATAGTAAAATCAAAAACAGAAAAAACAACATGCGCTGCATAAATCTGAATTTAATAGAACATAGATTTACAACAATAAAATACATAATCATTTGCTTAGCCCATCATCATCAAACATACTACAAGTGACTGTATTTTTCAGTAAACACTTACTGCAAGTGTGTGATACACATCATCAGCTGTCCGGCCTGCGAGATCGAGAGCTGCGTATGTGTCGTCTTTAGCACTCGGCCCAGCGGTCTGCAGAGAGGAGGGGAGGAGAACGTGAGCAGGTTCAGCTGAAGATCTTTACAGTAAGAGTTTATTATGAACAAAGAAATCACCTGATGGATATTTCTGTAATAACTCACCTGATAGTCACCATCATCTTCCTTTTTCTTCTTTCTCTTGCATCTGCTCACACAAAGTCGAATATTTATTCAATTCAATTTAGTTCATTTCTAGAGCACGTTTAAAACAGCCGAATCTGATCAAAGTGCTGTACAGCTGAGAGGAATTGAGATAAAAAAGGCACGTCAACATTACAGCACAAGACAGGGTAATATAAAACAAAACACACTAAAAGATAATAAAATATACAAAGTATAATTCTCCTTATTAAAATGACTAATTAGACACGACTTAAAAAAACAAGGATTAGATACAGTCGTATGCCAAAGAGAAAAGATGGATCTTAAGACAAGATTTAAATTCTTCAGTAGTTGAAACAGATCAGGTAGTGTATTCGACAGTCTAGAGGCAGCTACTGAGAACGCACAGTCACCCTTGTACTTTAATCATGAATGAATTTATCCATAAGAAACATCTTAAGAGGAATTAGTGATGAATTTATCAGCATAAATATTCTCACCTCAGCCAGAAGAGTGCAGAGAGAAGAGCTGCAAGCCCAAAAAGTCCAACTCCAACAGCCACATACACAATCAAAGAACCATGAAGGAAACCTACCCACGCACACACACACAGGAAGAGCAGAAGTGAAAAGATTTTTTAAAAAGAAAATCCATAGTGTATGATGTATAACAGCAGAGATCAAACATGGACGTATAATCATCGCTCTCACCGTTTAAAGTGACGGACACTGCAGCTGATCTCTCAGAGCCGTGTTTATTCTGAGCCTCGCAGTAGTACTGTCCACTCTGTAGAGCTCTGTAACTCTGTCCAGATCCTACAGGTGATGATTCTTTCTCCTTAAACCAGGTGTACTTCTCCACAGGTGGGTTAGCATCACTGCTGCAGGTCAGAGTCACTGAACTGCCCTCCACTATCTCACCAGAGGAGCTGATGGACACTGAGACGTTCTTTGGAGGATCTAAAATGGGTAGGGAAGTTAGACTTTAGAGTAAATCTATGATAGTTTTATCTCTTATTGGCTGTGAGGAGATCTTCAGCTTTAACAAGTTAAGTCAAGCTTTAACAAGCACAAGTCAACATTGCACACTCACACATACAGATGTACATAATCTATATTTCTACTTCTTTAACATAACTACACTTTATTATGTTTGTATGTATGTCTATGTCTGTTTTTATTTTTACTTCTACATAGTTTGTGTTTATCTTGGCATTCAATGTGGACAGCAAAGAAAGAATTTCATTGTACAGGGAAACTTGGTTTCCTCACTGTGCACATGACACTAAACGCTTTGAATCTTGAATCTTAACTTACACAGAACCTTCAGAGTTACACCGATGGAGTCCTGATGTCCGACTTCATTACTGCACTTGCACTTGTACTCTTCACTGTCCTCAGTGCTGATGTTGGAGATGTTGTAGTTCTTTCCTTTTCCTACTGATGTCATCCCCCTAAACCAGGTGTAGTTCACCACAGGTGGGTTAGCATCACTGCTGCAGGTAAGAGTCACTGAACTGCCCTCCACTATCTCACTAGAGGAGCTGATGGACACTGAGACGTTCTTTGGAGGATCTAAAATGGGTAGGGAAGTGAGACTTTAAAGCAAATCTATGATATTTTTATCTCTTATTGGCTGTGAGAAGATCTTCAGCTTTAACTTACACAGAACATTCAGAGTTACACCGATGGAGTCCTGATGTCCGACTTCATTACTGCACTTGCACTTGTACTCTCCACTGTCCTCAGTGCTGATCTTGGAGATGATGTAGGTCTTTCCTTTTCCTACTGATGTCGTCCCCTTAAACCAGGTGTAGATCTCGACAGGTGGGTTAGCATCACTGCTACAGGTCAGAGTCACTGAACTGCCCTCCACTATCTCACCAGAGGAGCTGATGGACACTGAGACGTTCCTTGGAGGATCTAAAATTGGTAGGGAATTGAGGCTTTAAAGCAAATCTATGATAGTTTTATCTCTTATTGGCTGTGAGGAGATCTTCAGCTTTAACTTACACAGAACATTCAGAGTTACACCGATGGAGTCCTGATGTCCGACTTCATTACTGCACTTGCACTTGTACTCTCCACTGTCCTCAATGCTGATCTTGGAGATGATGTAGGCCTTTCCTTTTCCTACTGATGTTGTCCCCTTAAACCAGGTGTAGATCTCCACAGGTGGGTTAGCATCACTGCTACAAGTCAGAGTCACTGAACTGCCCTCCACTATTTCACTAAAGGAGCTGATGGACACTGAGACGTTCTTTGGAGGATCTAGAGAGTTCCATGATAAGAGTGAGGAAATCAGTTTATGATCATAATCAATGATTTTCTTGATTCCTTTTCTTTCATTAAATATCATGTGCTTCATCATCTATTGAGTTACACTATATATAAGAAAAGATAAATAAAGCTCACATCTGACGCTGAGGGTTTGAGCAGGAGAGGGGAGATGTTCATATCCTCTTACAGCACAGCTATAACTGCCTGCATCCTCACTGCTGACCCGCTGCAGGTGGACTTCATTGCTCTTGGTGGTCTTTGTGGTTAAACCACGTCTGTTTTTGTACCAGATGAATGTGGGATCAGTCAGACTGCAGGTGGTTTTACAGGTCAGAATGGCTGATTGTCCCTCTGTCACTTCTGCAGGAGCGATTACTTGAAGATCTTAAACAACGAGAGAAATATTAATCTGCTTCAGTGAATAATCTACCAGCTCGTTTCCCTCAATCAGTCATTCACAGTTTTTATGCAGATAAAGAAAATAAACTTTGTGTTTTCCTCAACCATCAGTAAAGCTAAATGTTGTCAAACAAACAAATAAACAAACAAACAAACAAATAAATAAATACTAGGCCCTGATTTACTAAGTGTTTGTGAGTGTGTGTGTGTGTGATAACAATGGCAAATTGTAAATTTTGTGTTTGAATATGAGATTTGGAAGTTTTCTATGTACTAACTAGTAAAAACTAGTGGGCGGAGTCAATGCAAATAAAATAATTTAGCACCTACAGTGTGAGTTATTGTCTTATAGAAATGAAAAACTGGTTTAAAATTCTCACAGTAAAGTTATAGATTAGATATTCACCACAATTTTAATCATATCTACCTTATTAACAGAAATATGCTAACGTCTGTACTCTTTCATTTTTCCTTCATATTGTGGTTTGAACTTTTCAGCACATCATATGACTTTTTATTGACATTATACTCGACCCGTAATTACACATACATGCAGCTCATATTAAATATAAAACCAACTTTATTACAGAAATATAATCTGAGAATCTTTCTTACTGAGATTATTTCTAGGAACTGAACATAAAGTCTGTATAAATGTATATTTTTCCTTTAAGTGGTGAACATGGGATTATATAGAGATCTATTTGTACCATAATCAGGATTTTTTAATTTGCTTAAAAATTGTTAGTCTTCAATTTTATCAGTTTTTATTACATGCTAATATAATAAATTAATCTTTTATGTCCTCTATTATTATGTGTCCTCTTTTATTATGCGCCCATGTTGCAGGTTGTTTCTTGGCTTATAGTCTTGTTTTGGTTATTTGTTAGTGTATGACTTGTTAATTTAATAAAACGTCTGCACTTGCATCTACCTCAGCTACCCATTCCTGACATGATGAAGCTGTTATAATGATTATGTAATTATCTTCTTAAGCTCTGACTGGAACTTTTTGTTTAGCTGATTATGTATTTGTTTTTGTTTTGTTTGTTTTAGCACTTTAATAAACTGTAATTAACATTTAATTCTGTCTTCTCAAATTTCATTTTCCATTTCTGATCTAACAGCTGATGAGAAAATTTAACACACAGAAACTTTTGTAAATCACGTTTAAAACAAGCAGCAATTGATCAGATCCATGACAAAATTAGTGTCTGAGTTTGTAATCTTAGTAAATCAAAGCTTTTAAGTGTTTAATTTAAAGAGATAATAATAATTCAATAAGAACATGTTAGAGATCATCATTAATCTGCTACAAAACTCTCACACTCCTATATTTAAAGAGAGATTATGGCCTGAGTGATATATGTAGAAAATAAGATGATTTTATTTACCTGTAACAGTGAGTGTAACTCCGGGAAAACCCAGGAATTTTTCTTTGTGTTCGTTTGTTATGATTCTGAAGCAGTACATGTGTTCGTCTGTTTTCTTCACGTCACTGAGTCTGAGGGAGAAGTGTTTCTGTTCATCTCCTAAATACTCCACTCTGTCTGAGTAACCTGATTCATTACGCAGATCAGTCCACTCTTTACCGTGAGCTGGGTTTATTAACCAAAACCTGTTCTTCACTGTAAGACCTGTTGGGTGTGTGTAAGTGCCGTTCATAAACACTGTAGATCCTTTTAAAGCACAGAGATTTAGTTGGCTGTATTTCACACTCCATTCATTCCCAAGAGCTCCTGAAACATGATACATGAAAGAGGTGATTAGAGGTCATTATCCTGAGCCCCATAAAACACTGAGTTAGCTTACAGCTTCACTTCTGTCCTCTGGAACTCCGGGTTGGAGAAATAAAACCAGTTCTTTACCACTGGAAGAAAACCGTGTGCAGGATTTGGACATAGCAGTGTGTTCTAAATTCAGAACTCATAATGTGGAATTAACATTTAACAGCATCCACTACTATTCAGTCGTCACTTACGTTTGTTTTTCTTTAAATCCAGCGTCACTGATAGACAAATTGTAACAAGAATATGTCACCTGGACTTCAGGTTTTGGGGGCAGGAGATGATGTTATTGTTTATTCCATTTTATATCTTACTAAGAGTTGAGTTAAGCACACACACATCAGTATTCAGACCTCAGATTTAACTGCAGACTAAAACACTATTCACACGTTATGTGAGAGTTATGCACGGGGGCGGAGCTTTTAAAAAACAGAGGCATGTCTTAGTTAAACGTGATTCTGACCACGAACTTAATCCCATTTTTCTCACGTAACATCAGCTCAAGGGAGGAGCAGTGTTATATTTATAATGTTACAGTTATAACAAGTATCAAAATAAACTGGTGGTTAAAGTTGTATTTATTGTCTCTGGGGTGTGTAGTTGTGATGATGTTAATGTGTGACTCACCTGAGATCATGAACAGAAAGATCAGATAAAGTGGAGAAGCCATTTTGAGGGACATCATTGCTGGAAAGCTTCTATAGAAAAAAAATATATATATAATATATATATAATAATTCACAACGACAATCTACTAAGCTGTTAATCCTCCCTTTTCTTTAGAGAAATAATTAATGACAGACAATTATCACAGCATCCATCAGACGTCTTTCATTAGTTGAGGGATTATTTATTTTTATACCACAGTGCTGCTGAATTCTGGTTTCTGATTGGTCAGAAGGTGTTGATTAATTCTCTATAACAGCAGCTCTGATAGTAGCGCGGCTGCAAATCACAGGTTTATTTTAATGTGCTTGTTCTGATACATTATCATTTCTATAGCAACAGCTCATTCACAGGGACTTGTACAGTGAACGCTCCACATAAATGGATTAAACAAATGACTGTAATCATTGATAAGGAGAAATATTCTGTAAGGAGACAATTATTTAATGGAAGGAGTCTCCAGTGTCAGAGCTTTGTAACAGTAAGAGGTAAAGCTGTAACATTATGTTTTCTGACATTTTCAGGACAGATGAGTTTATGCTTTACATTACACAGATTAAACAGATAAAAAAGTATGATGTGCCATTTGTTAAGAAAAAATTTAATTGTGGGCAAATTATTGTGGTATAAAAGGAATAAACAGTGGTGACGTGCTGTTATAAGAAAAGAATCAACTTGAGGGTGGTAACAGTAACTCCGCTTCATCACACCACCCCATCACTCAGTATTTTACACCACACACACACTGTTTTATTTCTTCTTACATAATAATCATATTATATTCTCTGAATATGAGGACTGGTCTTTTTTACTGTTTATAGAGCTTTTTAATTAATCACAATAATCAAACATTCACAAGCCACAAAAGAAAACCTGTACATGAATTCACTGTTACCAAATCTACTCAGAGAAGCTCACACATGCTTAAAACATTGCTTACTTTTCATGCACTAATCTGCATAGTCATAGAATTGTCATTATTTGCATATCAGAATCCGAGAATTGAAGGAGAAATGTTCTGGAAAGATGTCTAAAGTAGAATAGTACACAAAAATCACATATATTTTACAAACCAGGATGCTTTAAAACAAAAAGATGCAGTGCTATCAGTTAAGATAAAGAATCGGCTAAAAAGAGAATAATTATGTAGATTTATTACTTGTGCATGAAGCTAAGCAAATATTTCAAGTGTAAATAGTGCATGCACTTGTGGGACAAACAGCAGTGATCACTGATTCATGGAAAGAGCAGGTATATAGAAGACAAACTGAACATGAAACTCTAGCTGTATGAAACACATTTGATAAATGAATAGAGCTAAATGTATTGGCCCCGATGGCCTTCCACACTACATCACCACAGTACCACCTACAGCCACAGCTACATAATCAGCCTTTCTCCTCTCTGCTCCTGGAGTACTCCTGCTCTACTAATGTCAGTGTTTTCCCTTTTCCCAACACACCTGATTCAACTCATCAGATAATTAACAAAGCAGAAAGCAGGAAAATGTTATATAAGATAACATTACTCCTGTAGCAGGACTCAGAAACATGACAATAGGTGTGGGTCACATGACCAAAATATCAAATCACACTTCATACCATACATGAAGACATTTTCAGGGTACACAATATGTATCACTATATAAACACTTGCTAAAGAACTGTCAGCAAAAAAACCCCAAAAAAACAAAAAATGAAACTGCTACTACACTTACTACAGCCTGTCAGTCAGTCTGTGCGTTACCATGGCAACATGCAGCCTTGGCTTCTTTGGGAACTATTTCTATCGACGGAGCAAAAATAACCAAAATATTTGGCCATATTGTGTCTGACATGTCAGTTACTTGATATTAATTTCTTATTAATAGAATTGTCACACTTGCAATCGTGCTGTTTATCTGTGGCCTCGTGCCTACGGCCACATCACAGCCACGCCCATATTCAGTTTAACAGCATTCTTGCTCATGTCATATTGCTTAATTAACTTTAAAAATAATTATTTATCATTAAAAAATAAGGAAACATAAAAAATATTAGCAAAAAATTGCAACATTTTGCCATTTTAAATATTCAATACAGATATTTTAATATTGAGTTTGAAATTGTTATAAAAAATACACAAAAAGCCACAATTATCTCAGACACAATTTATCATGAAATCAGTATTATATCCATAATTCCCAGCACAGATAAGCGAAAAAAAAAAAAGTTACCAAAAGTCATGTAGCTCCCAATTTAACAACACCAACTACAACCGCACTGAAAAAAACCAACACTTAGCCTCTCTATGTTCAGGAAATGTACATATACTGAGGAAATTTAGTAAAATATTAAACGTTAATGTTTTCTTACTGTGCCTTCTCGACCTTCATGTCCAGCAACCAAACTACGACTAAAGAAAAGCGTGAGAGAAAGAGTGTGTGGTTAAGAGCTGTTGCTGATGTGTGTGAAAACACGCCTTTTTGTTTCCTCTTTATTGCTGATTCAGTCCCTACTTCAGAATTGGAGAAAATATTCAGACAAAGAAAGATAAGAGATACACGTTTTTAATGAATCTAAAAGAAAATACTCTACATGCTCCCTAAATATATTTTTAAGAAAGCCTAAGAGACTAGCACTGAAGCAGAGAGTTTTCGCCTCGAGTAGGATGAAGTCATTTTTGGGTAATGTGCTGCATGCTTGTGCATTTCTTAATAAAACTGATGTATTTAAAAATTAATTACATCAGACTTTTTATTTTTATTAAAAAAGCCAAAAAAAACTTTATTAGCATTTTCAAACATGTGTTACTGCATCAGCAAGACTGTCTTTGCACCAGAGTAAAAACTGTGAATGCGTTGTGTACAGTACATTTCAACACATCAGTCCAATGTGTGAACAAATGAACCCATTGCCATGCCAACTGAGGAAGTGAAACAACACCCCAAACCACAAAACACACACTACACAATGTTTAAAACTGTCTGTTTTATTTTTAAAATGAGTAATTTATAGGTATTATGGGTATTTATCTAATTGTGTGATATATTTTATCTTATTATGAGACTTTCTATCCTCCCTAATGTGATACAACAAGCATTAGGAGTTTTTATCATCTATATCTAAATTACGAAGTAAGCCAATGCCCTTTATAAATAAACAGCTCAGCTCATTGCTTGAAAATGATCTAATGCTGGTGCTAATCTTTGCTAATGCTAATCTTTACTAATGCAAACTCTAGTTAAAATGTACTCTAGGGGCCTCCGTACATCCTGGGGCAGATCTCTGTGAACATGGGCAGGAATGGGGTCAGCTCAGGGAGTAAAAAAAACAAAAAAATCATTCAAATGTTGATCCCAGCTACTTAACCTTTAGACTCTGGACTAATGCAGCTTTAACAGGAAGTGTTGGTGTTGAATTGTCCTGTAGTGCAGTACCGCTGCTCTGCCACAAGGGCTCAGTCATGAGCAGTTACTTTTCTAAACACTAATCTCACATTTCAATCCAGTCTTCAATGCCTCCCTTCATCACTCTGAAGTTTATATTGTAATACTGTAATACTGAATATTGTATCAGTAAAAGGTTAGAATGTTGTGACAAGAAAAAGCTCCCAATTCCTGAGAAGACAGATTTTTATTTAATAGTGATTGAATGTATTATGAAATGAAAGTTTCTGTTTGTGTAAGCAGAACTCAGAATAAATGTGTGTAAAGCAGCTCTTTCCACATGACTGAGTGAAATGAACTCAACAGCTCCTCCTTCAGGCCAAAGGAGTCACAGCAGGAGATGGTCATAGAGAGAAGCACATTAACCCAGTGTTAATTATGGCTTTAAAGGACTGTAAACACTGATACACACCGGCATGATGAATTAAAAAAGAAAAATAAATAAATAAATAAATAAAAGATGGTCATTTATCATACACACTTCAAGTGAATGACCTCATTTAAAGACACACTGCATCTTAATGCACCAGTGTATACATGATGAACACTATATATTTATGTATTTCACTGCATCCTGTAAGTCTTATTGAAGATGAGGCTTCTTTTTTAATATACTGAGATACAAATGTAACCAGGTGGTATTTGAATATATAACCCCGAAAAGAAAAAAGTGTACTTCCCCTTTAAGAGAGCGGCCGCTGAATATGACGCGTTAAGAGTGCGATCTAGAGACAGACGGCTTAAGCAGTGCATGAGAGACGGATCCAATAGTGTATCATCCTGAGTTAAATCCATTATCTACGTGAGTAAATGTGATGATAATCATTTAATCTGGCGTAATAGACTGTGTTTATTTCATCCTGTGTATGTAACATGTGTATTTTATGGTTAGGGTTCGGGATGATCGCAGATTGTACGTCGTTGCACGTGAGTGTTATGAGTTCTCGGTAAAACAGAATTCGGTGACTGGCCAATGTAATGTTTATGTGCATAAGTTCATGTGCATGTTATATTTGATTTTTGTGTAATAGTATTGGAATGGACGTGAGGAAAATGCTGACGGTGGGTTTTGTGTTTATGTGTAGGGTGCCACTACCGTGTTTGTGTGATTCTAAAGAGTATTGTTTCACCCTAAAAGTGTGCCCTAACATTGGTAATAATTCAAAGTTCGGAAGAATTGACACTTTATTTTAGTTAGCTGTAATGTTCGTAGGAATATTTGTGTGAAATCTGAGTTTGAAGATTATACACTATTATAGTGACCCCCGTGTGGTGAATTTGAGTATTGCTATCTTTGAATGTAATTTCAGTGATACTGAATTATCACCTGTTATTTGTTTAACTATTCATTTGAAATCATTTAAAATCACAACAAAAGAAATCTAAACAACTGATTGAGTTAGAATAAAATATGCAAATATAAAACATGATTCAGTGTCAGTTGACTTATTTTGTTAACTGGCAACACAAATAAAGAAATAAAACAGAAAACACAAAATAGTCATAAAATAACAGATATAAACTAGTAAGTGTAATATTTACAATAAAATATACATGATTAAATATTTAAAAATGCTACTACATATGTAATAAACATAATGATGGTAAATTATCACAAATATATTACAACATATAATTGTAACTTATAAATGAGCAAAAGCATTTATTATCATGTAGCATGTTGCAGGTAACTGTTGTCGCTATTCCGTCATGTTGGTGGCTTTCCCAGACTTTGTAAGGAAGGAATTTTTTTAAACTGGCCCTTTATCAATTTTAATTGAATACTAAATCTTTAGAAGAAAGCTCTTTGGATTAAAGATCATCTCAAGAATTTTATAGACCAATAAAATTCTAGAGAGGATCTTCAATCCAAATAGCTTTCTTCTATTATAAAGTGAGGTACTTTCTGATTAAGTCGACAACATTGTCATGCTGGTTGTCTGGTAGATAAGAAAGGCAAGACTCGAAAGTAGTCAGGACAGCAGAATTTGGCAATTTCCCACAAGAGATTTGAGCATTTTTATCTTCCAATCCGTCTACTTCAGGGGTATATGGACGATCAACTACATTAACCACTGATACTTGTTCAACAGGAACAACAGGTTTAATCATATCCCTTGAGAAATAAGTCTTTAACATATTTATGTGACACACTCAGCTTTTACGATGCCGATCAGGGATACGGATGGCATAATCAATGTCACTTAGCTTTTTCTCAATCACATATGGACCAGAGAATCTTCCCTGCATGGCTGAAAACTCGAAAAAACTTGAAAACTACTCACAATACGTTTCTGGTCGTAACGGGTCTTCATCTTAGATCGAGCTTCAGCAATGGGCTTTAGCAATTTCCCAAGCCTTGTGAAGTTGCTCACCAAAAGACCTAACATAATCTTAGATAGACACACTTTTTATATGCAAAGCCAAATCTATTCCTTTTTATTGATTCAACTCTATAATCAGTCACTCAAACCTTCATATTCAACTTTCATTTTCTAATGCATTCATGCGGCTTCAGAATAAACTCAGGACATCACTGCAGAATTGTAAGACATTATTTTCCCCCATCACATCAACCTAAACTCACTCAACTATCAAATCCTCCTCTAGAGGGTAGTGTAGCTCTGCTGTGTGTGGAACAGAGCAGTGGACATCTTTAACTCCAGCTGTTACACTCCATAAAAAGAAAACAAGCAGCTGCATATTCACAAACAACAGCAACCTGTGAGCTCTTATGTTGACGTGCAATGAAGAGTGATGAGTGAACTGCGTTTGTCTGATCATATAACATTCTCGATCAGATTTACAGAGTGGTATGAAATGCTTCATGTGATTTACGCTGATGATGTTGTTAGACTCCTCTCCATGTGGTGTTCAGTCAGAAGAATACGTGTTATCTTTCTTACTAATCCTTTTTTTTAGCACATATATTTCTAATGGTTTTTATCTTTCAATATTTCTTTGTTGTGTTTTGCCCAAATCCATTTCTTTATCTGTGCTGGTGCTCTGTACACAGTTCAAATCACTGGAATCACCTGATTTATGATCTATAGCCCAGAAACCCCACAGCAGCCTGCAGCTGGACGCACTACAATAACAGATGCACTTCATCATTCTGACCACCAGGTGTCACTATCACACACTGAGGTGAACATATTTGCGTAATGAACTCTTTATCGATACATTTGGCTGCCATCACTAGTTACTGCACTTTTTATAAAGTGAAATTTCAAGCATTTTTTCAGCACTTTACAGTAAATATTCAGAAGGTGTTGATTAATTTTCTATAACAGCAGCTCTGTTAATAGTAGTAGTAGTAGTAGTAGTAGTAGTAATGACTTGTATGATGCTCCAGTAGCACCCTGAGGTTGATTATTTTCCTAACAAAAGTTAGCCAACAATGACTATTTTTGAGTTTGGGCGTATATGTGTGTGTGTGTGTGTGTGTTTGTGTGTTGTAGTTAATAGAAAAAAAATAAGTATTCAGCAGTTCTATGGTTGAGCAGGAAAAAGTGAAAGACTGAATATATTACAGTTTCTAGTTTTAGATTTAGTCTTATTTTAATCCATCTTGGCTCAACATCTTACCGTCCAGAGCTGTGAAGATGACCTCAGTGTACACATCACTACTCACTCTGTCCTCTGCACACTAGTTATTATAATGAACAGTTATGAGCTACACAAAGATGAAAATTAGAATCGCTGAAGATGAACAACTGACAACGTGTGGTTTGGTTTAAGGAAGTGAAGATGCCCTACTTTTACATTGGGTTAATCAAGTGAAACAACAGAGCCCCCCTTTCTCAAGAAATATTAACGTAGGGGATAAGTCAGATGATTCAGGGCCATATTTAATTATATTTATATTTATATACTTATATTTAATTGGCCACAGCAGACACCCATGCTCTGTTTGTACAGATGAAGAAATGAAAGTTTTATCTAGCAACATCAAATGTCACTGCAGCCCAAAATCACACTTATGGTGTTTGGATGTTGGACGTAGTTAAGGAGGCAAAGTAAGAAAATATAGTCCAATATATTTTAGGTAATAAATGCACTCACAAGACTAATATCTACATTTCCTGAACATGGAAAGTCTCAGTGTAGTTTTTTAAAGCAGTTAAGTTTGTGTTGCTGACTTTCAGAAGCGTTTAATGGTCACCTCTCAGTGCTGTGAGATATAGATATAGAATATTGACTTTATGACAAATAATGGCTGAGATAATTGTGGTAATGTCAGTATTTTTGTAACACATTTAATCTCTGATTGGAGGCAGAAGATTAAATGTTAAAATATTTGTATTAATATGTAAAATTGTAAATGATAAATAAAATGAACTTTTTTTTTTTTTTTTGGTATTTTGCAGTTTGTCATAAAACTGTTTATATTTTGATACTTATCTTGTACCCTAATATGTCTACAAGTATCATGATATTTTTTTAGATATTTTGGACCTACTTCCTCATGCTGTGATTCTGAGTCCTGCTACAGGAGTAATCTTGTCTTATCTGTTGAGTTCAATCAGGTGTGTTGGGAAAAGCGAAAACACTGACATTTGCAGGAATTTACAGGAGGCATCGGAATGGAGGAGGAGGACCTGGTCTCCAGGCTGGAACTCTCGAGGTTGTGCGGGACGATTGGAGGTCCTCCTCTGTTCTTGCTGGGAAGCCTCCATATGCTCCCGGACAATGGGAATCACCCGGTCGATCTGTTCTTGCATCTCCTGAACGTAAACGTGGAGGGAGCACTAGGGGAAGGGTTGCTTTTGCCATGCCTCCCGGGCCACGTCCAGCAGTCCTCGAGGTCGCCGTGTGAAGAGGAGCTCAAAGGGGGTGAACCCGGTGGACGCCTGTAGGGTCTGTCGGACAGCAAAGAGGTCAGAGGGGAGGAGAAGGTCCCAGTTCCTCTTCTTCTCGTCAACCATTCTCCGGAGCATCCTCTTCAATGTTTAGTTGAAATGTTCCAACAGCTTATTTGTCTGGGGGTGGTCGACGGACGTCCTCAGGTGCTTCATCTGCAACAGCCACAGATCCGCCATTAGTTTTGATATAAAGGGCACACCTTGGTCGGTGAGGATGTCCTTTGGGATTCCAACCTGGCTGAATAGGAGCAGGAGCTCACAGACGATGTCCCGGGAGGTGGCCTTCTGTAGTGGAACTGCCTCAGGGTATCGAGTGGCATAGTCCACGATGACCAGTATGTATTTGTGGTCCCAGGCAGACTTCAGCATCAGCCCTACGAGGACCATGCCTATCCTCTCGAAGGGGACGCCGATAATGGGGAGAGGGATCGGGGCACGGGAGCAAGCTTGTAGGGGGTGGTCCTTTGACACTGGGGGCACTGCTGGCAGAACACACGGACCTCAGCTTCCATCCTAGGCCAGAGAAAGTGATCCTTCAGTTTGAGTCTGAGGTCTGAGTGGGCCAGGTGCATGAGGGCTTCGGTTCGGCTGAGGGGGACCACAAGCAGCTCGCACGGCTGGCCTTGCCGCTCTGTCTTGTAGTACAGGAGGCCCCCATGAACCAGGGAGTGGGCAGCTGGGAGTCACTGCTCGGGATTCTGAAGGACCTCCTCGATGACTTGCACCTGGCCCCAACAGTTCTTCAGTCTGGCGTAGTACATCTGCTCCCGGCCGAAATTCTCCTTCTGGGTCACCTGGGAAAACACAGAAGTGACAGGGTTAGTAGGGAAGCAGGTCTCACCTGCTGAGTTTGCCTCGGAGTCTCCTTCGATCTGGGCCAAACAGGCCCGCCGGACTCGTGGCCACGTTGCTCTGGTTCTTTGCCTCCTTGGTGATCTGGGGGCCTTGGCAGTGGAGAATCCAGGCCAGTCTCATCCCAGGACCCAGGGCACGGGGAGTTCTGGGATGAGGCCTTCGAGGAGCGGTCGTTCCCTGGTTTCAGGTCTCATGCTGACTCGGTTTGCTGGTACCTCGTGGATGTCCCCGTGCACACAGGTGACTGTCAGGGAGCCATTGGCCTTGGGGTTGGACGGGAGGGAACGCAGGGCCAGGGTGATGGTGCTCTCTGAGTCTAGGTGGGCCTGCTGTTGACTTCGACAGGGATAGTAGGGAGGCTGGGAGGGGTGACTGTGGAGGGTGCATCCAGCGAGCCAGGGCTTGTTAGCATGTCGGGGGCAGCGGGTCCGGTGTGGTGGGTATGGACTCGTCCCTGCTGGTTCCTTAGGCAGAGTGATTTTGGCTCAGTCTCTTATCCCCTTGGGAGTGCTGTTCAAGGCGTCTCATCTGCGAAGGCTGGGAGTACTCTCATCGCTCACCCCTGCCAATATCCAGGGTGGCCACCGCTTGTTCCAGTGTCTCCATCATCTCCCGGGGGTTGCGGGCACCCCTCAGGCCTACAGCTTTCCGCTCTTCGGGCGGGAGAGCCCTCGGGAACTGGTCCATGGCCACCCTCTCGATGACCTTGGCAGCAGAGAGAGTCTCCGGCTGTAGCCACCAACGGGCGGTGCAGAGAAGCATGTCCATTTGGCCGCGAGGGGTGGCTTTTGGGTTATAATTCCACCGGTGGAACTCTGCCGCCGCACTGGTGGGAGAGAGGCCACAGCATAGGAGGATCTCCTTCTTCACCATGTCATACTGTGTGGCATGTTGTCGCGGGAAAGTGCGTGGTAGGCCAGCTGGGCCTCCCCCATGAGGAAGAGCAACTCGGTCATACGTGCTTAGGTAAGTCTCAATGTCATCTTCGTGGGTGAGCTTGGTGAGGAGGCGCTGGGCCTCAGCTCCAGGAGCTCTTGCGTGGTGACCTGAAGGTTTTTGGCCAACTCCTGGGTCACTGCCTGCTGCTGTAGATGGGTCTGCAGGAACTGTTGGAATATGGGGTCCATCTTGATGTTGGGGTCTGTTTTCATGCCCGCATACTTCACCACTGTGACAGCACGGGACCACAGAAAGGCAGAACACACGAGGCAGGAGTGAGGGGAACATGCTTTTTATTTTAGAAGGGGGTGCAGCAGCAAGTGGGGGTGAAAGTGAAAGTTGTTGGTGAAGTGGGATGAGGGCGTGGTCGTCCCAGAGATCACACTCTTTTACTTCCCTCTCTTGGAACTGTCTTTAGTGTCTCAGCAACTGAATTAAATTGTTTTAGAGCCTATCTCTCACATCGTAGGCAGTTTGTCTCTCTGGGTGGATGGAGGTCAGAAATGGGTTCAGTTCGCTGTGATGTCCCTCAGGGTTCAATCTTGGGCCCCTTACTTTTTAGCAATTATATTTTTCCTCTTGTTCAACTCTTAAGATCTCGCAGTCTTGATTATCATTTTTATGCAGACGACAAATTGATTTGCATTCATTCTAAACGTGGTGATAACGTGGCAGTCACTTTTCTTTCACGTTGTATTTCTGAGATAAAAATACGCATGGCTGAAAATTTTCTCTGTCTTAACAGTAATAAGACTGAAGTAATGCTCACTGGCTCTCGTCACCAGCTTCGTAAAGCTGCCGCTTTAAATTTAACAATGGATGGCTCTGCTTTAGAGTTTCAAACAAAATTCAAAAACCTAGGATTTATATTTGATGCAAGTCTGTCTTTTGATCCATATGTGTGGAATACTTTTAAAACATTCTTCTTTCATCTCAGAAATATTGCAAAATTGTGGCCTATGTTATCTTTTTCTGTGGCTGAAAAGTTGATCAACACTTTTGTCTTCTCTCACAGTGATTATTGCAATGTTCCTTGCTGAGGTCTCTAAGTCTACAATAAATAAACTGCTTTATGTGCAAAATTCTGCAGCTAGAATCCTGACTAGGTCCAGGACAAGTGATCATATCACTCCTATTTTGGAATCCTTGCACTGGCTCCCTGTCAGGTTTCGTGTAGATTTTAAAATTCTTATGCTTACATACAAGGCTTTGCATGGTTTGGATGGTTTTTCATGGTTTTAACCCATTACACCCCAAAATGTGGTCTTTTAACTGCCCCTCAGACTTGTTGGCGTACTATGGTTGATAGCGCGTTCTCTTCTTATGCTCCAAAACTGTGGAACTTACTACCATCTGATCTTAGAGAAGCCCAGTCTGTTAGTATATTTAAATCTTCTCTTGAAACTTAGTTCTTTAAGATTATTTTTACTTGATTACTTTTTGTTTTTTGTTATTTAATTATTACTATTACTATTATTATTATTATTACTATTATTATTATTATTATTATTATTAATACTTGTTTATATTTGATTATTAACTGTTTTTTGATACATGTTTATATACTCTTATGTAAACCACCTTGAGAGGCATTTTTAAAGGCACTATATAAAATAAAGTTTTATTATTATTATTATTATTATTATGTAAAGTATCAGATTACGGACTGGATAAGATCAGCGCTATAAATCTGGACACCACGTGTAACTGCACTCACAGTTTAAGGAATGTGCATATCAAACATCTCCACTTTTTATGTGCAAGTGTATTTAAGTGTGTTAGAGCCGCTGTAACATGGAGTTTTACGTGAGTATGATATTTCAGAACTGTTTCCATCTAAAAACTCCACAGCAGCCTGCAGCAGGATGCAGTACAATAACAGATGCACTTCATCCTTTTGACCACCAGGTGTCACTATCACACACTGCAATGAAAAACTTTAGGTAATGAATCGATATAGTAGGAAGGAAAGCTTCATTCTGCCATCACTAGTTAGTACACTATTCAAAAATCAAATCTGAAACATTTTCAGCACTTTAACTTAAATATTCAGACTTTTTCCCACTATAATGAACATCAACACTTTAAGTTTAATATAAAATAAATTAAACCTATGTTAAATACACTTCAGGATTGTCCTTACTCCAGAAGTGTGTGTGTGTGTGTGAGAGAGAGAGAGAGAGAGAGAGAGAGAGAGAGAGAGAGAGAGAGAGAGAAAGTGTAAATAATTAATTTTTATAACTGATATGACACCAAATTTACGTCTATCTGCTCCAAATCTCAATAGTGACTTGAGCACTTCACATACAAAGTGATATAATATGTTTATTTGGAGTGAGACAAATTTAAACAACAATGTATATGAACAGCTTTGGCTAGTTGAAGTGTTTAATTGTTTAATTTCTTACTAAATACACATTCTCTGCTGAATATTTACATTCTGGACTTCAGTTGAGCTTCAATGCCTTTACTCGCTTCAAATATTCACAATAAAGAAACGATCACTAATAAGTGAAAACTCAACAGCTGACTGGAACAGTCCTAACCTGCTGGCAGTAGAAAAAAGCACTTCACACACTGCTATAAAATGATTAAAGCTGCTTTAAATGTCTGTAAGTTGCTGATGTTGCTGGTGTAAAGGAGAGATTCAGTTTCTCCACTTCAGTGAGGAGCTCTCTTTATTCATCAGCTGTTTCAGGACTCAATTTATTCATCATGTTCTTCAAAGTCTGAAAGAAAAAACACACAGGAACATCAGAAACGTGTGTTACAGCAGAACATTACTAACATTTATTTACACCAGTCATCATCACACACTCTGATTTACTTTTATTAATATTACTGATTAAGAAATAAATATAAATTTACTGTTGTAGCTCTCACATCTTCAAATTACAATAAGTAATATGATCACATTACTCTAATCTAATGGTGGTTTTGTGTTTAAAAGCTAAAACTCACTGCTGCAGTCTAGTAGTCAGAGGATGTGGGTGTATCAGCAGGAGGACGGGGATGAAAAATCTGTGAAAAAAAGAGGCCATGCCTTGTTGACTTTGAATAATCAGGTGTGTAACTCCATAGTAAAATCAAAAACAGAAAAAACAACTTGCGCTGCATAAATCTGAATTTAATAGAACATAGATTTACAACAATAAAATACATAATCGTTTGCTTAGACCATCATCATCAAACATACTACAAGTGACTGTAAACACTTTTTCAGTAACCACTTACTGCAAGTGTGTGATACACATCATCAGCTGTCCGGCCTGCGAGATCGAGAGCTGCGTATGTGTCGTCTTTAGCACTCGGCCCAGCGGTCTGCAGAGAGGAGGGGAGGAGAACGTGAGCAGCTTCGGCTGAAGATCTTTACAGTAAGAGTTTATTATGAACAAAGAAATCACCTGATAGATATTTCTGTAATAACTCACCTGATAGTCACCATCATTTTCCTTTTTCTTCTTTCTCCTGCATCTGCTCACACAAAGTCGAATATTTATTCAATTCAATTCAATTCAGTTTATTTCTAGAGCACATTTAAAACAGCCGAATCTGATCAAAGTGCTGTACAGCTGAGAGGAATTGAGATAAAAAAGGCACCTCAACATTACAGCACAAGACAGTGTAATATAAAACAAAACACGCTAAAAGAAAATAAAATAGTATAAAAAAAAAGTATAATTCTTCTCATTAAAATGACTAATTAGACACATGACTTAAAAAAACAAGGGTTAGATACAGTCATACGCCAAAGAGAAAAGATGGGTCTTAAGGCAAGATTTAAATTCTTCAGTAGTTGAAGCAGATCAGGTAGTTTATTTCGACAGTCTAGAGGCAGCTACTGAGAACGCACAGTCACCCTTGTATTTTAATCGTGAACGAATCTATCCATCAGAAACATCTTAAGAGGAATTAGTCAGCATAAATATTCTCACCTCAGCCAGAAGAGTGCAGAGAGAAGAGCTGCAAGCCCAAAAAGTCCAACTCCAACAGCCACATACACAATCAAAGAACCATGAAGGAAACCTGATAGTACCCACACACGCACACAGACACACAGGAATAGCAGAAGTGAAAAGATTTTTTAAAAAGAAAATCCATACTGTATGATGTATAACAGAGCAGAGATCAAACATGGACGTATAATCATCGCTCTCACCGTTTAAAGTGACGGACACTGCAGCTGATCTCTCAGAGCCGTGTTTATTCTGAGCCTCGCAGTAGTACTGTCCACTCTGTAGAGCCCTGTAACTCTGTCCAGATCCTACAGGTGATGATTCTTTCTCCTTAAACCAGGTGTAGTTCTCCACAGGTGGGTTAGCATCACTGCTGCAGGTCAGAGTCACTGAACTGCCCTCCACTATCTCACCAGAGGAGCTGATGGACACTGAGACCTTCTTTGGAGGATCTGGAGAGTTCCATGATAAGAGTGAGGAAATCAGTTCATGATCATAATCAATGTTTTTCTTGATTTCTTTACTTTCATTAAATATCATGTGCTTCATCATCTATTGAGTTACACAATATGTAAGAAAAGATAAATAAAGCTCACATCTGACGCTGAGGGTTTGAGCAGGAGAGGGGAGATGTTCATATCCTCTTACAGCACAGCTATAACTGCCTGCATCCTCACTGCTGACCCGCTGCAGGTGGACTTCATTGCTCTTGGTGGTCTTTGTGGTTAAACCATGTCTGGTTTTGTACCAGATGAATGTGAGATCAGTCAGATTGCAGGTGGTTTTACAGGTCAGAACGGCTGATTGTCCCTCTGTCACTGCTGCAGGAGCGATCACCTGAAGATCTTAAACAATGAGAGAAACAGTAATTCAGGAAAGCTGTCCTGAAGCAAGGAAAGCATCTAATTTAAAACTCTGCTCTCTCATAGTCTTTTTCAATTTAATGGTACTCATTTCAGTATTATTTTCAGTGTTTATAATCTTCTTAACTCTGGAGGCTAGTCACTTTTTGTCAAATTAATGATCAGATCAATCAGAGAAAACACTTTGTACTTTGACAAAAAATATTGACATAAGCAGTATGAATGTTTCAGAGACTCTCATTAATCAGGTATAAAACTCTCAAACCTTTTTCAGTATGAACATAATAATCACATTCATAAGTTTCAATAATCTGGTACAAAACTCTGACACTTCTGTGTGTAAAGAGAGATTATCACCCGAGTGACATACAGTGGCCCTAAAAATACTTGAACACTGAAGCCACACAAACATATGAATTTCAATACATTAGAAATCAACATTTCAAACCAAATGGCATTTATTTTAAAGAAGGATACCACAAGCACACTTTTTAAGCAAAACATTTCCCACAAAAAAAATTATTTTTAAAAATATAAAATAATAAATATACTGTTCAAAATTAGACAAAAAATTATTTGGACGCTTAATATGATGAATTTGTACAGTTAATATGATGAACTACACCACGTGTTACTCTGCTAGGAGCATCTGTATGAAATTAAATGTAATTAGCTACATACATCCACTATAAATTAGCTTGGGAGCGGTTAAAGTTCAAAGATGAAGGACTTGTGAGTGAAAACAGACGACATACAGACAGACCCTGAAAGCCCACTAACAGCCTGAACAGGATAATTGTGAGTAAAATCAAGAAAAACAGATGAGAAACAGCAGCAAGGATTGCTTCAGACATCAATGATACAGATACAATGTGCACAAACTATTCAAAACAGGATCAACGAGCACGGCTACAGAGGGAGAGTAGTGCAGCGGAAACCATTCATCAGCCTCAAGAATAAGAAAGCAAGGGTGAAATGTGCAAAAGAACATGCACAAAAAGAAAGCAGTTTCTGGCCATCTGTCTTATTTTCAGATGAATCCTAATGGAACTTGGATGGATCTGATGTTGGAGTGTTTGTGTGGAGAAAGTCAGGATAAGAACTCCAAACACAGCACTAAGGGTATTATAAAGCACAGAGGAGGCTGGGGCTGTTTTTCCTACAGTGGTGTTGCTGAGCTTGGGTTCATTGATGGCATCATGAACTCAGAAGTGGACTGAGGTATTCTGGATGGAAACTTGCAGAAATCAGCAAAGAAATTATTCATGAGACAGAAATGGATTTTTCAGCAGGATAATGATCCAAAGCACCAGCGGCTTTTTCAAAGAACACTTCCCAGAACACTGACCTAAACTTTATAAAGCATCCATGGTTGCAGTGGAGAAGAAATTAACAGATTGTCAATGTCAGTGGATGAACTGAAAGATTTGTTGGTTGAAACTTAAAGAAAATTCCACCAAAATTTACAGAAACAGGCTGATTTCAGGCCCAGGCATTGTCAAGAAGTTCAGCAAAACAAAAGATGACAAACTAAACACTGGAACTGTGATCTTTAATGAAGGAACTATTGAGTGTCTACATACTTTTCCTCTAAATATTATTTTAATACTTTTAGCGTAATATAGTTTTGGGAAGTGTTTTGCTTTAAAATTAATGATATTAGGTTAGACAGGTTGTTTTCTAATGCAATGAAGATTATAATTGTGAAATTAATTTTAAAAAAAAAGGTTGTTAAATTGTAAGTGTGGCTTAAGTGTCAAAATGCTTTTTAGGACCACTGCATGTAGAAAATGAAATGATTTTATTTACCTGTAACAGTGAGTGTAACACCGGGTTCACCCATCCATCGTTCTTTTTGATCATTTGTTATGACTCTGAAGCAGTACATGTGTTCATCTGTTTTCTTCACATCACTCAGTCTGAGGGAGAAGTGATTCTGTTCATCTCCTAAATACTCCACTCTGCCTGAGTAACCTGATTCATTACGCAGATCAGTCGGCTCTATACCTGGAACTGGGTTTATTAACCAAAACCTGTTCATCACTGTAAGACCTGTTGGGTGTGTGTAAGTGCCGTTCATAAACACTGTAGATCCTCTTAAAGCACAGAGATTTAGTTGGCTGTATTTCACACTCCATTTATTCCCAAGAGCTCCTGAAACATGATACATGAAAGAGGTGTTTAGAGGTCATTATCCTGAGCCCCATAAAACACTGAGTTAGCTTACAGCTTCACTTCTGTCCTCTGGAACTCTGGGTTGGAGAAATAAAACCAGTTCTTTACCACTGGAAGAAAACCGTGTGCAGGATTTGGACATAGCAGTGTGTTTTAAATTGAGAACTCGTAATGTGGAATTAACATTTAACAGCATCCACTACTATTCAGTCGTCACTTACGTCTGTTTTTCTTTAAATCCAGTGTCACTTATAGACAAATTGTAACAAGAATATTTCACCTGGACTTCAGGTTTTTGGGCAGGAGATGATGTTATTGTTTATTCCATTTTATATCTTACTAAGAGTTGAGTTAAGCACACACACATCCGTATTCAGACCTCAGATTTAACTGCAGACTAAAACACCATTCACACGTTATGTGAGAGTTATGCACGGGGGCGGAGTTTTTCAAAAACAGAGGCGTGTCTTAGTTAAACGGGATTCTGACCACGAACTTAATCCCATTTTTCTCACGTAATATCAGCTCAAGGGAGGAGCAGTGTTATATTTATAATGTTAGTTATAACAAGTATCAAAATATACTGGTGGTTAAAGTTGTATTTATTGTCTCTGGGGTGTGTAGTTGTGATGATGTTAATGTGTGACTCACCTGAGATCATGAACAGAAAGATCAGATAAAGTGGAGAAGCCATTTTGAGGGACATCATTGCTGGAGAGCTTCTATAGAAAAAAAAAAGGAAAACCTATAAAATTTGCTTATAAAAAGTCACAACAACAACATACAATCTACTGAGCTGTTAATCCACGTTTTCTTTGGAGAAATAATTAAGTAATGACATACAATTATCACAGCATCCATCAGAAGTCTTTCAATAGCTGAGGGATTATTTATTGTAATACCACAGTGCAGCTGAATTCTGGTTTCTGATTGGTCATTCTCTATAATTAATCAACACCTTGTACAGCGAACGCTCCACATAAATGGATTAAACAAATGACTATAATCATTGATATGGTCAAGTTTTCTGTAAGGAGAAATTTATTTAATGGAAGGAGTCTCCAGTGTCAGAGCTTTGTAAAGGTAAAGCTGTAACTTTAAGTTTTCTGACATCATCAGGACAGAGAAGTTTATGCTTTACATTACACAGAACATTAAATATAACATTAAACAGGAAAAAGTATGATGTTTATGACAAATATTCACAAGCCACAAAAGAAAACCTGTACATGAATTCGCTGTTACCAAATCTACTTAGAGAAGCTCACACATGCTTAAAACATTGCTTACTTGTCATGCACTAATCTGCATAGTCATAGAATTGTCATTATTTGCATATCAGAATCTGATACTTCAAGGAGGAATTTTCTGGAAAGATGTCTAAAGTAGAATAGTACACAAAAATCACACATATTTTACAAACCAGGATGCTTTAAAACAAAAAGATGCAGTGCTATCAGTTAAGATAAAGAATCGGGTAAAAAGAGAATAATTATGTAGATTTATTTCTTGTGCATGAAGCTAAGTAAGTATTTCAAGTTTAAATAGTGCATGCACTCGTGGGACAAACAGCAGTGATGATTGATTCGTGGTCTCGCTGGTTCATAAGTTTCAATATTGTCACCAATAAACTCAATTAAACAGCAGAAGATTTCATCAGAAACTAAGAATGGAAAGAGCAGGTATATAGAAGACAAACTGAACATGAAACTCTAGCTGTATGAAATACATTTGATAAATGAATAGAGCTACATGTATTGGCCCCGATGGCCTTCCACACTACATCACCACAGTACCACCTACAGCCACAGCTACATAATCAGCCTTTCTCCTCTCTGCTCCTGGAGTACTCCTGCTCTACTAATGTCAGTGTTTTCCCTTTTCCCAACACACCTGATTCAACTCATCAGATAATTAACAAAGCAGACGTGAGTGTGTTAAAGCAGGAAAATGCTATATAAGATAACATTACTCCTGTAGCAGGACTCAGAAACATGACAATAGGTGTGGGTCACATGACCAAAATATCAAATCACACTTCATACCATACATGAAGACATTTTCAGGGTACACAATATGTATCACTGTATAAACACTTGCTAAGGAACTGTCAGCAAAATAGTAAAAGAAAAAACAAAAAAACAATGAAACTGCTACTACACTTACTACGGCCTGTCAGTCAGTCTGTGCGTTACCATGGCAACATGCAGCCTTGGCTTCTTTGGGAACTATTTCTATCGAAGGAGCAAAAATAACCAAAATATTTGCCCATATTGTGTCTGACATGTCATTTACTTGATATTAATTTTTATTAATAGAACTGTCACACTTGCAATCGTGCTGTTTATCTGTGGCCTCGTGCCTACGGCCACATCACAGCCACGCCCATATTCAGTTTAACAGTTTAACACATTCTTGCTCATGTCTTATTGCTTAATTGACTTTAAAAGTAATTATTTATCATTAAAGGTAAGGAAACAAAAAATATTAGTAAAAAATTGCAACATTTTGCCATTTTAAATATTCAATACAAATATTTTAACATAGAGTTTTAAATTATTATAAAAAGAACACAAAAAGCCACAATTATCACAGACACAATTCATCATGAAATCAGTATTATATCCATAATTCCCAGCACAGATAAGCGATCGGTAAAATCGATAAAAGTTGCCAAAAGTCACGTAGTTCCCAATTGAACAGCACAAACTACAACCGTGTTGGAAAAAACAACACTGAGCCTCTCTATGTTCAGGAAATGTACATATACTGAGGAAATTTAGTAAAATATTAAACGTTAATGTTTTCTTACTGTGTCTTCTCGACCTTGATGTCCAGCAACCAAACTACGACTAAAGAAAAGCGTGAGAGAAAGAGTGTGTGGTTAAGAGCTGTTGCTGATGTGTGTGAAAACACGCCTTTTTGTTTCCTCTTTATTGCTCCCTAAATATATTTTTAAGAAACCCTAAGAGACTAGCACTGAAGCAGAGAGTTTTCGCCTCGAGTAGGATGAAGTCATTTTTGAGTAATGTGCTGCATGCTTGTGCATTTATTACCTCAGATGTTTCATACAAAAGCAAATTAATTACAATAGATTACTTTTTATTAATTAAGCCAAAAAAAAACTTTACTAGCATTTTCAAACATGTGTTACTGCATCAGCAAGACTGTCTTTGCACCAGAGTAAAAACTGTGTATGCATTGTGTACAGTACATTTTAACACATCAGTCCAATGTGTGAATGAATCAACCCATTGCCATGCCAACTGAGGAAGTGAAACAACACCCCAAACCACAAAACACACACTACACAATGTTTAAAACTGTCTGTTTTATTTTTAAAATTAGTACTTTATAGGTATTATGAGTATTTATCTAATTGTGTGGTATATTTTATCTTTCTGTCTTTCTTAGACTTTCTATACTTCCTAATGTGATACAACAAGCATTAGGTATTTTTATCATCTATATTTAAATTACGAAGTAAGCCAATACCCTTTATAAATAAACAGCTTAGCTCATTGCTTGAAAATGATCTAATGCTGATGCTAATCTTTGCTAATGCTAACTCTAGTTAAAATCTACTCTAGGGGCCTCCGTACATCCTGGGGCAGATCTCTGTGAACATGGGCAGGAATGGGGTCAGCTCAGGGAGTAAAAAAAAATCATTCAAATGTTGAACCCAGCTACTTAACCTTTAGACTCTGGACTAATGCAGCTTTAACAGGAAGTGTTGGTGTTGAATTGTCCTGTAGTGCAGTACCGCTGCTCTATGAGTCATAGTCATCAGTCATGAGTCATGAGCAGTTACTTTTCTAAACACTAATCTCACATTTCAATCCTGTCTTCAATGCCTCCCTTCATCACTCTGAAGTGTGTATCACCTACATCACAGGGTGTGAGTGTGTAGCGTGGAAAAGATTTTTAATATAATATTGAATATAATAGCAGAATACCGAAAGTAATACTGTAATACTGAATATTGCATCAGTATAAGTTTAGGATGTTGTGAAAGCAAAAAGCTCCCAATTCCTGAGAAAACAGATTTTTATTTAATAGTGCATGAATGTATTATGAAATGAAAGTTTCTGTTTGTGTAAGCAGAACTCAGAATAAATGTGTGTAAAGCAGTTCTTTCCACATGACTGAGTGAAATGAACTCAACAGCTCCTCCTTCAGGCCAAAGGAGTCACAACAGGAGATGGTCATAGAGAGAAACTCATTAACCCAGTGTTAATTATGGTTTTACAGGACTGTAAACACTGATACACACCGGCATGATGAAGTAAAAAAAAAAAGTAGATGGTCATTTATCATACACACTTCAAGTGAATGACCTCATTTAAAGACAAGCTGCATCTTAATGCACATGATACATGATAAACACTATATATTTATATATTTGACTGAATCCTGTAAGTCATATTGAGGATGTGCATTCCTTTTCATTATGCTGAGTTATAAATAAAGGAAAAAATAAACCAACAAAACAAAATAATGCTAAAGTAACAGATATATACACCAAACAAAGTAATAAACAGTAATAAAATACACTTAGGTTTAGGGGTAAATATTTAAAATATTCCAGCATACTCTATATGATAAACATAAAAAGATGAACTATAAAAACACAGTATGACCATATATTTATACATTATAAATCAACACAACAATTATCATATAGCATGTTATAGATAAGGGATTTCACCCCTGAACCTAGAGAAATGATGCATATTCCTTTGATTATCCTCCACAGACACACACACACACACACACACACACAATGCTATTAGACTTAATTAAATTCTATAAATACATTTGTCTCTTTTAATAAAGCTTGACTCCATGTTACAGCTGTTCTAACTGACAATCTCCTGCCCCCTTCCCCCAGTTCACTCTAGTAACCCTAACACTAATGCTGTGTTCGAGGCAAAGGTGCAACTTGTAATTTCCCGCCTACAACCAGTAAAAAAAAAAAAAAAAACACAGAAAACACTCCTTAACATGAAATTTCAACTTGGGGTAGTCTTCTTAAGTACCAGTTCCTTCCCCTTTTACGGAGTTACAGCACATCAACACGGCCGCTCGTTCTGTGAACAGTGTAAAGTTGGTCTTCTCTACTTTTAAATGAGTTTAAAGCAGTACTGGCTTTAGATCAGTTAATATATAGACAGTATAGTTTTCAGAAGGTAATCATCAACATTACAGTAATCACTAATGTACTCTAGCTTATTGCTAAGCTACTCACTGTTGTCCGCTGTAAGTGCTGTGATGCAATTTTAGTCCAAAATGTTGCATGAATGTTTATAGGGAACAGAACCAATAGTGCGGTTAAAGTAGCTGTTTATGAGCTTCTGAGCTTCTGCTCTGACAGAACAAACAAAAGACACGCTTTCATGGAGATGTCCATGTTTTTTTTTTTTTCTCCACTTTGCGAATTGCAAATTAGCTATCGATAAATGAAAAACAAATACGTTTTTAGATTTCCAATATGTGCAGGCAGAAGTTTTATCAAAGTCTTGTGATGATGATCATAATAAGCTGAATTTAACCAGGTGCTATATTTTCATTGAGCCTAACTGGATTTTGAGTTAGGATCCGCAAGTGAGTTACATTTACATTTACATTTATCTCATGGGTCTGAGGCTTTAAATATTCAAAATGTGAACGTTAGCTAACAGTTTAGTCCAGATATTTTTTTTAGTTATCCAATGTTCTCCAGTTACACTTGGTTGCACATGATATACACATCAAGACATCAGAAGGTATCAAAAAAAAAAAATAAATAAAAAAGCTCATGTGGCATCTGGAGAGTTTCTAGAAGCTTTCCACTGACCAGGTGGGAGCTGTGGTGAGGTTGAATAAACGGGTGAATGTTGATTAATTCACTCTGCTGTAGATCACAGTGGGATCCTCAGCATTGGAAGGCCTGCAGAAAGAGAATAAATGATCAGAGTAAGATCCAGCAGAAGATCATTTCCAGCTCTGTTGGCGTGGAGGAAACAGACCGGCTCCTCTCACCTGTAGTCAGCACCAGTGCGAGTAAATCTAACACTAGCGTACTGAACCTCCTTGTCCTCAGAGCCAGAAGCTTTCACAGCAGAACTCTCAGCGCTCCCGGGGTCACCGGCACTCCGGCGTACAACTCTGGCATACAGGACTTCATCCTGATTGGCCGAAGCTGAATCAGGTACAGTGTTGATTGGATTTGTCATTGCTACACTGGCATAAAGATTATCCTGAGGTGGGAGAACATGACATCACAGAGACAGAGGAGTGAAAATGGTGAACATCTACATCACAGTGTCGTAGAATTCTGGGTTGTGATTGGTCGGAAGGTGTTGATTAATTTACTATAACAACAGCTCTGACAGTAGGGCAGCTGCGAATTACAGGTTTATAGTAACGCACTCATTCATTATACGTTATCGTTTCTATAGTAACGGCTCCTTCACAGGGGTGTGTACAGTGGATGCTCCACATAAACAGATTAAAAAATGGGTATCTAAGGGAACGACTGTTTATAGCTGCGATAACATAAATGTGAACAGGAACTGACTTGTGTCACGAATGTCCCACGATATTAAATGTAACTATAAACAGATAAAAGTATGAAGTGTGGTACTGAAATAAATAAACAAGTAGAACTGGGGATGCCTCTGTCACGTAAAGCAGGTGCAGTAAACTGAGAATGCTGGGCAAAGGCAGAACACGAAAACCGAGAACTAAACAAAGTCAAGAAACCAGGAAAACAAACACAGAACAAAGGCTTGGTATGGATCAGGCTGCAAAACACTGAAACAATACTTTGCAACTTTACAACGAAACACAAGGGTATAAATAGACAGACTAATCAAGGGCAAATCAAGAACAAGTGATAACGATGATTACACGTGAGGAACACAAACGATAACAAGACAGGAATCAAAACCCGGACGTGTGCTGTCGCTGTCCAAGCTGCATAACGTACTGACACTCAGCGCGGGGGGTAAACCTGACTGCCACGCCCATCAGCAAGTCCAGTCCTTCTTGTCACTAATTTGTGTTTCTGATATATCTATAAAATATAATTCAAACAGGATGGAAGCTATCAATGAAAACATATTTCTGACATTTCACCTTGATGTGACCTTGACCCTGATTGGATCAATTTCAAAATGTAATCTATTTATCTACTGCTTATAATGATAATGCCAAAAAAGTCCTACAAACACTCAACACTTGTTCTTTTCGCTTAGAAGAATCTCAGATGTATGCACAGAAGGACCTAGTGGTGGGGGCAAAAAAATTGTAATCCCTGGCAAATCGCTGTTGTATATCACAGTTGGGGTGGTAACAGTAACTCACCACTCCGTTGTTGGTTATTTTGCTATAATAGAAACACAGTGAAGTTTTTAAATGACAATATAAACACACTTCTCAACAATTATCTGTACATTTATTTACCTGTTTTGAACTTTGGTCTGCTGTTGAACCATTTCTTTTCTTTTTCCTGTTGAAAAAAACAACAACAAAATATTTACATTGAATGAAATATAATAAATCCATTAGTCCTGTAACAGTAAACACTAAACATACACAATATGGCCAAAAGTACGTGCACCCCGACCATCACCCCTATATGTGGTTCTTCCCCAAACTCTAACCACAAAGTTGGAAGAACACAATTGTATAGAATGTCTCTGTATGCTGTAGCATTACAATTTCTGTTCACTGGAACTAAGAGGCTCAAATCTGTTCCAGCATGACAATGCCCCTGTGCACAAAGCGAGCTCCATGAAGACATGGTGTGTTAAGGTTGCAGTGGAAGAACTCGAGTGTCCTGCACAGAGCCCTGACCTCAACCCCACTGAACACCTTTGGGATGAACTGGAACACCGACTGCACCCCAGACCTGCTCGACATTCCAACATAAGTGCCTGACCTCACTAATGCTCTTGTAGCTGAATGAACACAAATCCCCACAGCCACGCTCCAAAATCTAATGAAAAGCCTTCCTAGAAGAGTGGAGCTCATTATAACAGCAAAGGGGAATAAATCTGGAATAAGATGTTCAACAAACACATATGGGTGCGTTGGTCAGGGGTGCACATACTTTTGACCATACAGTGTACATAAAACTTGGTCAGTTAAAAACAGGAGTGTTTACTAGAAAAATATTCAAACATGCAGAGCTGTACAACAGAAAATAATGTAAAGATTCTGACTATGACCTCACTCCAATTTTTATATTAAGGTGAAAAAATTCTTGTATTTTCTTACCTTATAAACAAGAAGGTGATAATCAGACAAACACACACAAACACAACAGCCCCAACACCTGCGTACACACCTAAGCTCTGAAACCCTGTGTGGAAGATGATGTGATAATGATTCAGTGTTAAATATTTATCAGTGTGATTCTGAGTTATAGATTTACATCATCGCTCTCACCGTTTAAAGTGACGGACACTGCAGCTGATCTCTCAGAGCCGTGTTTATTCTTAGCCTCGCAGTAGTACTGTCCACTCTGTAGAGGTCTGTAACTCTGTCCAGATCCTACAGGTGATGATTCTTTCTCCTTAAACCAGGTGTAGTTCTCCACAGGTGGGTTAGCATCACTGCTGCAGGTCAGAGTCACTGAACTGCCCTCCACTATCTCACCAGAGGAGCTGATGGACACTGAGACCTTCTTTGGAGGATCTGGAGAGTTCCATGATAAGAGTGAGGAAATCAGTTCATGATCATAATCAGTGATTTTCTTGATTCCTTTACTTTCATTAAATATCATGTGCTTCATCATCAATTGAGTTACACAATATATAAGAAAAGATAAATAAAGCTCACATCTGACACTGAGGGTTTGAGCAGGAGAGGGGAGATGTTCATATCCTCTTACAGCACAGCTATAACTGCCTGCATCCTCACTGCTGACCCGCTGCAGGTGGACTTCATTGCTCTTGGTGGTCTTTGTGGTTAAACCACGGCTGTTTTTGTACCAGATGAATGTGGGATCAGTCAGACTGCAGGTGGTTTTACAGGTCAGAACAGCTGATTGTCCCTCTGTCACTGCTGCAGGAGCGATCACCTGAAGATCTTAAACAATGAGAGAAACAGTAATTCAGGAAAGCTGTCCTGAAGCAAGGAAAGCATCTAATTTAAAACTCTGCTCTCTCATAGTCTTTTTCAATTTAATGGTACTCATTTCAGTATTATTTTCAGTGTTTATAATCTTCTTAACTCTGGAGGCTAGTCACTTTTTGTCAAATTAATGATCAGATCAATCAGAGAAAACACTTTGTACTTTGACAAAAAATATTGACATAAGCAGTATGAATGTTTCAGAGACTCTCATTAATCAGGTATAAAACTCTCAAACCTTTTTCAGTATGAACATAATAATGACATTCATAAGTTTCAATAATCTGGTACAAAACTCTGACACTTCTGTGTGTAAAGAGAGATTATCACCTGAGTGACATACAGTGGCCCTAAAAATACTTGAACACTGAAGCCACACAAACATATGAATTTCACTACATTAGAAATCAACATTTCAAACCAAATGGCATTTATTTTAAAGAAGGATACCACAAGCACACTTTTTAAGCAAAACATTTCCCACAAAAAAAATTATTTTTAAAAATATAAAATAATAAATATACTGTTCAAAATTAGACAAAAAATTATTTGGACGCTTAATATGATGAATTTGTACAGTTAATATGATGAACTACACCACGTGTTACTCTGCTAGGAGTGTCTGTATGAAATTAAATGTAATTAGCTACATACATCCACTATAAATTAGCTTGGGAGCGGTTAAAGTTCAAAGATGAAGGACTTGTGAGTGAAAACAGACGACATACAGACAGACCCTGAAAGCCCACTAACAGCCTGAACAGGATAATTGTGAGTAAAATCAAGAAAAACAGATGAGAAACAGCAGCAAGGATTGCTTCAGACATCAATGATACAGATACAATGTGCACAAACTATTCAAAACAGGATCAACGAGCATGGCTACAGAGGGAGAGTAGTGCAGCGGAAACCATTCATCAGCCTCAAGAATAAGAAAGCAAGGGTGAAATGTGCAAAAGAACATGCACAAAAAGAAAGCAGCTTCTGGCCATCTATCTTATTTTCAGATGAATCCTAATGGAACTTGGATGGATCTGATGTTGGAGTGTTTGTGTGGAGAAAGTCAGGATAAGAACTCCAAACACAGCACTAAGGGTATTATAAAGCACAGAGGAGGCTGGGGCTGTTTTTCCTACAGTGGTGTTGCTGAGCTTGGGTTCATTGATGGCATCATGAACTCAGAAGTGGACTGAGGTATTCTGGATGGAAACTTGCAGAAATCAGCAAAGAAATTATTCATGAGACAGAAATGGATTTTTCAGCAGGATAATGATCCAAAGCACCAGCCGCTTTTTGAAAGAACACTTCCCAGATCACTGACCTAAACTCTATAGAGCATCCATGGTTGCAGTGGAGAAGAAATTAACAGATTGTCAATGTCAGTGGATGAACTGAAAGATTTGTTGGTTGAAACTTAAGAAAACCATGTGCAGGATTTGGACATAACAGTGTGTTCTAAATTGAGAGCTTGTAAGAAAATTCCACCAAAAGTTACAGAAACAGGCTGATTTCAGTCCCAGGCATTGTCAAGAAGTTCAGCAAAACAAAAGATGACAGACTTTTAAACACTGGAACTGTGATCTTTAATGTAGGAACTATTGAGTGTCTACATACTTTTCCTCTAAATATTATTTTTATACTTTTAGCGTAATATAGTTTTGGGAAGTGTTTTGCTTGAAAAGTTTGCTTGTGGCGTCTCTCTTTACAATTAATGATATTATGTTTGACAGGTTGTTTTCTAATGCAATGAAGATTATAATTGTGAAATTAATTTAAAAAAAAAAGGTTGTCAAATTGTAAGTGTGGCTTAAGTGTCAAAATACTTTTTAGGACCACTGTATGTAGAAAATGAAATGATTTTATTTACCTGTAACAGTGAGTGTAACTCCGGGTTCACCCACCCATCGTTCTTTTTGATCATTTGTTATGACTCTGATGCAGTACATCTGTTCATCTGTTTTGTTCACGTCACTCAGTCTGAGGGAGAAGTGATTCTGTTCATCTCCTAAATACTCCACTCTGCCTGAGTAACCTGATTCATTACGCAGATCAGTCGGCTCTATACCTGGAACTGGGTTTATTAACCAAAACCTGTTCTCCACTGTAAGACCTGTTGGGTGTGTGTAAGTGCCGTTCATAAACACTGTAGATCCTCTTATAGCACAGAGATTTAGTTGGCTGTATTTCACACTCCATTTATTCCCAAGAGCTCCTGAAACATGATACATGAAAGAGGTGATTAGAGGTCATTATCCTGAGCCCCATAAAACACTGAGTTAGCTTACAGCTTCACTTCTGTCCTCTGGAACTCCGTGTTGGAGAAATAAAACCAGTTCTTTACCACTGGAAGAAAACAATGTGCAGGATTTGGACATAGCGGTGTGTTTTAAATTGAGAACTCGTAATGTGGAATTAACATTTAACAGCATCCACTACTATTCAGTCGTCACTTACGTCTGTTTTTCTTTAAATCCAGCGTCACTGATAGACAAATTGTAACAAGAATATTTCACCTGGACTTCAGGTTTTTGGGCAGGAGATGATGTTATTGTTTATTCCATTTTATATCTTACTAAGAGTTGAGTTAAGCACACACACATCAGTATTCAGACCTCAGATTTAACTGCAGACTTAAACACTATTCACACGTTGTGTGAGAGTTATGCACGGGGGAGGAGTTTTTCAAAAACAGAGGCGTGTCTTAGTTAAACGGGATTCTGACCACGAACTTAATCCCATTTTTCTCACGTAATATCAGCTCAAGGGAGGAGCAGTGTTATATTTATAATGTTAGTTATAACAAGTATCAAAATATACTGGTGGTTAAAGTTGTATTTATTGTCTCTGGGGTGTGTAGTTGTGATGATGTTAATGTGTGACTCACCTGAGATCATGAACAGAAAGATCAAATAAAGTGGAGAAGCCATTTTGAGGGACATCATTGCTGGAGAGCTTCTACAGAAAAAAAAGGAAAACCTATAAAATTTGCTTGTAATAAGTCACAACAACAACATACAATCTACTAAGCTGTTAATCCTCCTTTTCTTTGGAGAAATAATTAAGTAATGACATACAATTATCACAGCATCCATCAGAAGTCTTTCATTAGCTGAGGGATTATTTATTTTAATACCACAGTGCAGTTGAATTCTGGTTTCTGATTGGTCAGAAGGTGTTGATTAATTCTCTATAATTAATCAACACCTTGTACAGTGAACGCTTCACATAAATGGATTAAACAAATGACTATAATCATTGATATGGTGAAGTTTTCTGTAAGGAGAAATTTATTCAGTGGAAGGAGTCTCCAGTGTCAGAGCTTTGTAATAGTAAGAGGTAAAGCTGTAACTTTAAGTTTTCTGACATCATCAGGACAGAGAAGTTTATGCTTTACATTACACAGAACATTAAATATAACATTAAACAGGAAAAAGTATGATGTTTATGACAAATATTCACAAGCCACAAAAGAAAACCTGTACATGAATTGACTGTTACCAAATCTACTCAGAGAAGCTCACACATGCTTAAAACATTGCTTACTTGTCATGCACTAATCTGCATAGTCTTAGAATTGTCATTATTTGCATATCAGAATCTGAGAATTGAAGGAGAAATGTTTTGGAAAGATATCTAAAGTAGAATAGTACACAAAAATCACATATATTTTACAAACCAGGATGCTTTAAAACAAAAAGATGCAGTGCTATCAGTTAAGATAAAAAATTGTCTAAAAAGAGAATAATTATGTAGATTTATTACTTGTGCATGAAGCTAAGTAAATATTTCAAGTTTAAATAGTGCATGCACTCGTGGGACAAACAGCAGTGATGATTGATTCGTGGTCTCGCTGGTTCATAAGTTTCAATATTGTCACCAATAAACTCAATTAAACAGCAGAAGATTTAATCAGAAACTAAGAATGGAAAGAGCAGGTATATAGAAGATAAACTGAACATGAAACTCTAGCTGTATGAAACACATTTGATAAATGAATAGAGCTACATGTATTGGCCCCGATGGCCTTCCACACTACATCACCACAGTACCACCTACAGCCACAGCTACATAATCAGCCTTTCTCCTCTCTGCTCCTGGAGTACTCCTGCTCTACTAATGTCAGTGTTTTCCCTTTTCCCAACACACCTGATTCAACTCATCAGATAATTAACAAAGCAGACGTGAGTGTGTTAAAGCAGGAAAATGCTATATAAGATAACATTACTCCTGTAGCAGGACTCAGAAACATGACAATAGGTGTGGGCCACATGACCAAAATATCAAATCACACTTCATAATATACATGAAGACATTTTCAGGGTAGACAATATGTATCACTATATAAACACTTGCTAAGGAACTGTCAGCAAAATAACAAAAAAAAAAAAGAAACTGTTTTAGAAACTACACTTACTACGGCCTATCAGTCAGTCTGTGTGTTACCATGGCAACATGCAGCCTTGGCTTCTTTGGGATCTATTTCTATCGACGGAGCAAAAATAACCCAAATATTTGGCCATATTGTGTCTGCCATGTCAGTTACTTGATATTAATGTCTTATTAATAGAATTGTCACACTTGCAATCGTGCTGTTTATCAGTGGCCTCGTGCCTACGGCCACATCACAGCCACGCCCATAATCAGTTTAACAGTTTAACACATTCTTGCTCATGTCTTATTGCTTAATTGACTTTAAAAATAATTATTTATCATTAAAAGTAAGGAAATAAAAAATATTAGTAAAAAATTGCAACATTTTGCCATTTTAAATATCCAATACAAATATTTTAACATCGAGTTTGAAATTATTATAAAAAGAACACAAAAAGCCACAATTTTCACAGACACAATTCATCATGAAATCAGTATTATATCCATAATTCCCAGCACAGATAAGCGATCGGTAAAATCGATAAAAGTTGCCAAAAGTCACGTAGTTCCCAATTTAACAACACAAACTACAACCGTGTTGGAAAAACAACACTGAGCCTCTCTATGTTCAGGAAATGTACATATACTGAGGAAATTTAGTAAAATATTAAACATTAATGTTTTCTTACTGTGCCTTCTCGACCTTCATGTCCAGCAACCAAACTACGACTAAAGAAAAGCGTGAGAGAAAGAATGTGTGGTTAAGAGGTGTTGCTGATGTGTGTGAAAACACGCCTTTTTGTTTCCTCTTTATTGCTCCCTAAATATATTTTTAAGAAACCCTAAGAGACTAGCACTGAAGCAGAGAGTTTTCGCCTCGAGTAGGATGAAGTCATTTTTGGGTAATGTGCTGCGTGCTTGTGCATTAATTACCTCAGATGTTTGATACAAAAGCAAATTAATTACAATAGATTACTTTTTATTAATTAAGCCAAAAAAAAAAACTTTACTAGCATTTTCAAACATGTGTTACTGCATCAGCAAGACTGTCTTTGCACCAGAGTAAAAACTATGCATGTGTGTACAGTACATTTTAACACATCAGTCCAATGTGTGAATGAATCAACCCATTGCCATGCCAACTGAGGAAGTGAAACAACACCCCAAACCACAAAACACACACTACACAATGTTTAAAACTGTCTGTTTTATTTTTAAAATGAGTAATTTATAGATATTATGAGTATTTATCTAATTGTGTGGTATATTTTATCTTTCTGTCTTTCTTAGACTTTCTATCCTCCCTAATGTGATACAACAAGCATTAGGTATTTTTATCATCTATATCTAAATTACGAAGTAAGCCAATACCCTTTATAAATAAACAGCTTAGCTCATTGCTTGAAAGTGATCTAATGCTGATGCTAATCTTTGCTAATGCTAACTCTAGTTGAAATCTACTCTAGGGGCCTCCGTACATCCTGGGGCAGATCTCTGTGAACATGGGCAGGAATGTGGTCAGCTCAGGGGGAAAAAAAAAATCATTCAAATGTTGAACCCAGCTACTTAACCTTTAGACTCTGGACTAATGCAGCTTTAACAGGAAGTGTTGGTGTTGAATTGTCCTGTAGTGCAGTACCGCTGCTCTGCCACAAGGGGCAGTCATGAGCAGTTACTTTTCTAAACACTAATCTCACGTGTCAATCCTGTCTTCAATGTCTCCCTTCATCACTCGGAAGTGTGTATCACCTACATCACATGTCTATGAGTGTGTAGTTTCGAGAAGATTTATAATATAATATTGAATATAATAGCAAAATACCAAAAGTAATACTGTAATACTGAATATTGCATCACTATAAGTTTAGGATGTTGTGACAGGAAAAAGTTCACTTCCTGAGAAGACAGATTTTTATTTAATAGTGAATGAATGTGTTGTGATATGAAAGTTTCTGAAATGAACTCAACAGCTCCTCCTTCAGGCCAAAGGAGTCACAGCAGGAGATGGTCATAGAGAGAAACACATTAACCCAGTGTTAATTATGGCTTTACAGGACTGTGAACACTGATACACACCGGCATGATTAAGTAAAATAAAAAAAAATTGGATGGTCATTTATCATACACACTTCAAGTAAATGACATCATTTAAAGACACACTGCACCAGTGTATACGTGATAAACATTATACACAATTATCCATAACATTAAAACCACCTGCCTAATATTACGTAGTTCCCCCTTGTGCTGCCAAAACATCTCTGACCTGTCGAGGCATGGACTCCACAAGACTTCTGAAGGTGTGCTGTGGTATCTGGAACAAGATGTTAGCAGCAAATCCTTTAAGTCCTGTAAGGGGCCTCCATGGATCAGACTTGTTTGTCCAGCCCATCACAGATGCTCGATCAGATTGAGATCTGGGGAATTTGGAGGCCAAGTCAACACCTTGAACTCTTTGACATGTTCCATAAACTTTTCCTGAACAATTTTTGCAGTGTGGCAGGGTGCATTATCCTGCTGAAAGATGCCACTGCCATTACGGAATAGAGTGGCCATGAAATATTGTACTTGGTCTGCAACTATGCACATGGTCCGTTTCAAAGAAACATCCATATGAATTCCAGAACCCAAAGCATCACACTGACTCTGCCGGCTTGTCTTCTTCCCATAGTGCATCCTGGTGCCATCTCTTCCCAAGGTAAGCAACGCACACACACCCTGCCATCTACATGATGGAAAAGAAAACTTGATTCATCAGACCAGGCCACCTTCTTCTATTGCTCGATGGTCCAGTTCTGAGGCTCACATGCCCATTGTAGGTGCTTTCGGTGGTGGACAGGGGTCAGCATGGGCACTCTGACAGGTCTGCAGCTACGCATCCCCATATGCAGCAAGTTGCTATGCACTGTGTGTTCTGACACCTTTTTATTAACTTTTTTCAGCAATTTGTGCTATAGTAGCTCTTCTGTGGGATCAGACCAGATGGACTAGTCTTCGCTCCCCACGCACATCAATGAGACGTCCATGACCCTGTCACTGGTTCACTGGTTGTCCTTCCTTGGACTACTTTGGTACACACTAACCACTGCATACTGGAAACACCCCACAAGACCTGCCGTGACCTGACCCAGTCATTCAGCCATCACAGTGTGGCCCTTGTCAAAGTCACTCAGACTCTGACGCTTGCCCATTTTTCCTGCTTCCAACACATCAACTTCTAGAATTGACTGTTCAATTCAATTCAGTTCAATTTGTTTCCAGAAATAAATACATTCAAATTGAATTAAATGATAATAAATTGTAAATATGTGAATTTATCCCTAATGAGCAAGCCAGAGGCAATGGTGGCAAGAAAAAAAATTCCCTGAGACGATATGAGGAAGAAACCTTGAGAGAAACCAGGCTCAAAAGGGAACCCATCCTCATCTGGGTGCTAACGGATAATGCAATTATAAATAAATCCCTTCTACAACTGTGTACTACATGGACATAGTGCAATTGTGCAATCAGTAAATTCATATTCATATTTCAAAATATAATTGTTATAAACTTATAAATGAGCAAAAGCATTTATTATCATATAGCATGTTGCATGTAACTGTCATCGCTATTCCGTCATGTTGGTTGCTTTCCCAGACTTTGTAAGGAAGGAATTTTTGAAACTGGACCTTTATGAATTTTAATTGAATACTCATGCTTTAGAAGGAAGCTCTTTGGATTAAAGATTTTTTCTGGAATTATATTGATCTTTAACCTGGATTTTTAAGTAGGATGCAGAGTTCATAATGAGTCCTTCACATATCCAAACTGTGAATGGCAGCTAACAGATTAATCCTGACAAATGTTTACACTTTACACAATATTCTCCAGTTCTGTTGTTTAAAGTTGTCATGATTTGATTTCTTGTCGATTTCATAAAGCAAGTGTCCAGAAGACATCAGAAAGTCTAAAGACGGCTTTACACTGTATGATTTTCAGCCCGATTTTGCTGACACAGACAAAACTTACACGTTGTAAAAGAAATGTTTGTTTGTGAGCTGAGACCGGAGGTCTTACAATTCACAATGCGACACGCTCACCAGCGGATGATTAAGTGCCACTGGTCTGGCAGGATGAGATCTGTTAAAGCACTGCTGAAATCGTACAGTGTAAAACCAGCTTAATTTACAAATTAGCCATCGATGTTTCTAGAAGCTTTCCACTGACCAAGTAGGTGTTGTGATGAGGTTGAATAAATGGATGAATGGAAACTTTGTTGAGTACTTATCATTGTGCCTCGTGTCTCATGCGGTGAAATTAACGTGCTTCTGCAGATGTAGCATCAGATGGCTAAATGGAATACATTCACTTACCCTTAATGAGGGAGTTTGTTCATTTTATGTTTTTCTTATTTCAGTGGTTTATGTCTGCAGTGTTTTCACCCTGTCTAATAATACATTTTGATGTATTCCTCAGACACGATTATCATTGCTGCGGAGAATAAAAGAAAGAACAGACAACCAGATTATTGTGTGCGTCGTCCATTTAAAGTTTGTGACGGTTGTGTGGGATGTGTTAAGGCCACATTGGGGACAACAATCGTTACAGCAACACACCTGATTCAACTCATCAGATGATTAACAAAGCAGACATGAGTGTGTTAAAGCAGGAAAATGCTATATAAGATAACATTACTCCTGTAGCAGGACTCAGAAACATGACAACAGGTGTGGGCCACATGACCAAAATATCAAATCACACTTCATACCATACATGAAGACATTTTCAGGGTACACAATATGTATCATTATATAAACACTTGCTAAGGAACTGTCAGCAAAATATCAAAAAAAAAAGAAACTGTTTTAGAAACTACACTTACTACGGCCTGTCAGTCAGTCTGTGTGTTACCATGGCAACATGCAGCCTTGGCTTCTTTAGGAACTATTTCCATTGACGGAGCAAAAATAACCAAAAAATTTGGCCATATTTTGTCTGACATGTCAGTTACTTGATATTAATTTCTTATTAATAGAACTGTCACACTTGCAATCGTGCTGTTTATCTGTGGCCTCGTGCCTACGGCCACATCACAGCCACGCCCATATTCAGTTTAACAGCATTTTTGCTCATGTCATATTGCTTAATTGACTTTAAAAATAATTATTTATCATTAAAAAAATAAGGAAATATAAAAAAAATATTAGCAAAAAATTGCAACATTTTGCCCTTTTAAATATTCAATACAAATATTTTAATATTGACTTTGAAATTGTTATAAAAATACACAAAAAGCCACAATTATCTCAGACACAATTCATCATGAAATCAGTATTATATCCATAATTCCCAGCACAGATAAGCGATCGGTAAAAGTTGCCAAAAGTCACGTAGCTCCCAATTTAACAACAAAAACTACAACCGCATTGAAAAAAAACCAACACTGAGCCTCTCTATGTTCAGGAAATGTACATATACTGAGGAATAAATATTAAAATATTATTAAAATTAAATTAAAAAATTAAAATATTAAACATTATGTTTTCTTACTGTGCCTTCTTGACCTTCATGTCCAGCAACCAAACTACGACTAAAGAAAAGCGTGAGAGAAAGAGTGTGTGGTTAAGAGGTGTTGCTGATGTGTGTGAAAACACCCCCTTTTTGTTTCCTCTTTATTGCTGATTCAGTCCCTACTTCAGAATAGGAGAAAATATTCAGACAAAGAAAGATAAAAGATATACATTTTAAATGAATCTAAAGAAAATTCTCTATAGTAATCTGTAGTGCTTGTGCATTTATTACCTCAGAAGTTTTATACAAAAGCAAATTAAATACACCAGACTTTTTTTATTAATTAAGGCAAAAATAAAACTTTATTAGCATTTTCAAACATGTGTTATTGCATCAGCAAGACTGTGTTTGCACCAGAGTAAAAACTGTGTATGCATTGTGTACAGTACATTTTAACACATCAGTCCAATGTGTGAACAAATGAACCCATTGCCATGCCAACTGAGGAAGTGAAACTACACCCCAAACCACAAAACATACACTACACAATGTTTAAAACTGTCTGTCCTATTTTTAGGTATTATGGGTATTTATCTAATTGTGTGGTATATTTCATCTTGGGGCAGATCTCTGTGAACATGGGCAGGAATGGGGTCAGCTCAGGGAGTGGAAAAAAAAACAAATATATTCAAATGTTGATCCCAGCTACATAACCTTTAGACTCTGGACTAATGCAGCTTTAACAGGAAGTGTTGGTGTTGAATTGTCCTGTAGTGCAGTACCACTGCTCTGCCACAAGGCAGTCATGAGCAGTTACTTTTCTAAACGCTAATCTCACATTTCAATTTCTGTTTGTGTAAGCAGAACTCAGATGGCAGTCCAAGTCCAAGATGGCGGCGCGGCAGTAGCACGCAGCGACCACTCCGGATACAAAATGGTGCTTTTTTCGTCCTTAGGCCGACTTTTTAACAGCACATGGACATCGGAGCTACCGGTGTTCGTGTATACCACCGCCAGACAGACACAACAATACAGCCACTCTGCAGGATGATCTGGTGGAGAAGCTAGGCGATCTCGGCTTGCTGCGGGGACCAGGCCTCCAGCCCTCGGCGTCGCCTGATGCCGGTGGCCGGGGGAGGGGACGTCGCAAGCGGTGCGCGAGAAAGCAGAAGCGCGACAAGAGGGCGGGGGTTCGTACTAGGCTAAAAACAAACCCTAGCCGTCCGGCTCTCCCATCCATCCTGCTCTCCAATGTCTGCTCCCTGGACAATAAACTGGATTACATCCGACTCCAGAAAACTACGTGGCGTGAGTTCAGAGACTGCTGCGTCTTTGTTTTCACGGAGACGTGGCTCAGCGACAGAGTTCCGGACGCTGCCATTCAGCTAGACGGGCTAGCCTCGTTTCGAGCCGACAGAAACACTGCTCTGTGCGGTAAGGCTCGAGGCGGTGGCTTGTGTTTACATCAACACGGAATGGTGCAAGAACTCTGTACTAGTCTCTAGTTACTGCTCATCGCTGGTGGAGTTTGTGACTGTTAGATGCAGACCTTTATATTTACCACAGGAATTCACTATCATCCTCATAATTGGTGTATACATTCCCCCCAGTGCTAACGCTAATGCTAAGGAGGCGCTCTGTGAACTGTATGGGGCTATTAGCGAGCTGCAGAACTCAAACCCTGACGGACTGTTTATTGTTGCCGGAGATTTCAACTATTCAAATCTCAAGTCAGTGCTCCCTAAATTCCATCCGCATGTGGACTTTGCAACAAGAGGGAAGAACGTGCTGGACCTTGTTTACACAAACATCCAGGCGCATACTGGGCGGAGCCCCGCCCCCACCTCGGCTACTCAGACCACATCTCTGTTATGCTAATCCCAGCATACAGACCGCTAGTCAGACGAACCCAACCGATTCTGAAGCAGGTGAAAACCTGGCCAGCAGGAGCCATCTCTGCTCTTCAGGACTGTTTTGAACACACTGACTGGCACATGTTCAGGGAAGCGGCAACTGACGGCGACTTCACCGACTTGGAAGAATACACGACATCAGTGACCTGCTATATCAGCAAGTGCATTGATGACGTCACTGTCTCCAAGACCATCACCTCACGCTCCAACCAGAAGCCATGGATGACTGCAGAGGTGCGCGCGCTACTGAGGACCCGGGACTCTGCTTTCAGAGCAGGCGACAAGGTGGCCCTAAGAACAGCGAGGGCCAAACTGTCCCGGGCCATCAAAGAAGCAAAGCGCGCACACGCTCAGAGAATCCACAACCACTTCAAAACCAGCAGAGACACACGGCGCATGTGGCAGGGCATCCAGAACATCACAAATTACAGGACACCACCATCTGCCTGTGACAGTGATGCCTCCCTCCCAGATGCGCTGAACGACTTCTACGCCCGGTTCGAGGCACAGAACGGCGTGACGGCGAGGAAGACCACCCCTTCTCCCAATGGCCAGGTGCTGTGTCTAACCACGGCCGACGTGAGAAAGACAGATCTACACAGAGTCAACCCACGAAAGGCTGCTGGACCAGACAACATTCCTGGCAGGGTGCTCAGGGGATGTGCAGACCAGTTGGCAGATGTTTTCACGGACATCTTCAACACCTCCCTGTGCAGCACCGTTGTTCCGACGTGCTTCAAGGCCACCACCATCGTCCCCGTGCCAAAGAAGTCTTCAGTGTCCTGCCTCAATGACTACCGTCCCGTTGCACTTACACCCATCATCATGAAGTGCTTCGAGAGGCTCGTCATGAGGCACATCAAGACCCTGCTGCCTCCCTCACTGGACCCCCTGCAATTCACTTACCGCCCCAACCGCTCAACAGATGACGCCATCACCACCGCCCTCCATCTGGCCCTCACCCACCTGGACAATAAAGACACTTATGTTAGAATGCTGTTCATAGACATTAGTTCAGCATTCAATACAATCATTCCTCAGCACCTGATTGGAAAGCTGAACCTGCTGGGCCTGAACACCTCCCTCTGTAACTGGATCCTGGACTTCCTGACCGGGAGACCTCAGTCAGTCCGGATCGGGAACAGCATCTCCAACACCACCACACTGAGCACTGGAGCCCCACAGGGCTGTGTGCTCAGTCCATTGCTGTTCACTCTGCTGACTCACGACTGTGTAGCAATGCACGGCTCAAATCACATCATCAAGTTCGCCAATGACATGACCGTGGTGGGTCTCATCAGCAAGAACGACGAGTCAGCATACAGAGATTAGGTGCAGCGGCTAACGGACTGGTGCAGAGCCAACAACCTGTCCCTGAATGTGGACAAAACTAAAGAGATGGTTGTTGACTTCAGAAGAGCACAGAGTGACCACTCTCCGCTGAACATCGGCGGCTCCTCCATGGAGATCGTCAAGAGCACCAAGTTTCTTGGTGTTCACCTGGCGGAGAACCTCACCTGGTCGCTCAACACCAGCTCCATAACAAAGAAAGCCCAGCAGCGCCTGTACTTTCTGCGAAGGCTGAGGAAAGCGCATCTCCCTCCCTCCATCCTCACCATGTTCTACAGAGGGACTATCGAGAGCATCCTGAGCAGCTGCATCACTGCCTGGTTCGGGAATTGCACTGTCTCAGATCGCAAGACCATGGAGCGGATAGTGAGGACAGCTGAGAAGATCATCGGGGTCTCTCTTCTCTCCTTCTCGGACATTTACACCTCCCGCTGCATCCGCAAAGCCACCAGCATTGTGGACGACCCCACACACCCCTCACACACACTCTTCACCCTCCTGCCGTCTGGTAAACGGTATCGAAGCATTCGGGCCCTCACAACCAGACTGTGCAATAGTTTCTTCCCTCATGCCATCAGACTCCTCAACACCTAGAACTGGACTGAAGGAAGGAACACACACACACATACATATACACACATACACACAACTGAACATCTTCCATGCACATGTTTTACACATGTTTTGCACATGTTTTATGCTGCTGCTGCTACTATTATGTTTACACATAATACATTATGTTTACATTACTTCAGTTATTTATATCAAACTCTGTATTATTTGCACTATTGTCACTTGGTCAATTTCAAACAGAACTGCGTACTGGTTGGTGTTGTAGTTACTGTACTGTCTTGTTCTGTCTTGTGCGTCCGCACGTTTGCACTTGTGCACTTTATGTTCAATTTATGTAGTCCCCGTAGTTCTGTGTCGTTCTGTGTTGTCTTATGTAGCACCTTGGTCCTGGAGAAACGTTGTTTCGTTTCACTATGTACTTGTATATGGCTGAAATGACAATAAACTCCACTTGACTTAAATGCGTGTAAAGCAGTTCTTTCCACATGACTGAGTGAAATAAACTGAACAGCTCCTCCTTCAGGCCAAAGGAGTCACAGCAGGAGATGGTCATAGAGAGAAACTCATTAACCCAGTGTTAATTATGGCTTTACAGGACTGTGACACTGATACACACCGGCATGATTAAGTAAAAAAAAAAAAAAAAAAAAGATGGTCATTTGTCATACACACTTCAATAAATGACCTCATTTAAAGACACACTGCATCTCAATGCACCAGGGTATACATGATAAACACTATATATTTATATATTTGACTGAATCTTGTAAGACATATTGAGGATGAGCATTCCTTTTTATTACGCTGAGTTACAAATAAAGGAAAAAATAAACCAACAAAACAAAATAATGCTAAAGTAACAGATATACACCAAACAAAGTAATAAACAGTAATAAAATACACTTAGGTTTAGGGGTAAATATTTAAAATATTCCAGCATACTCTATATGATAAACATAAAAAGATAAACTATAAAAATACAGTATAACCATATATTTATACATTATAAATCAACACAACAATTATCATATAGCATGTTATAGATAAGGGATTTCACCCCTGAACCTAGAGAAATGATGAACACCCCCTTAACATGAAATTTCAACTCGTTAACTTGGGGTAGTCTTCTCAAGTACCCGTTCCTTCCCCTTTTATGGAGTTACAGCACAACAACACGGCCGCTCGTTCTGTGAACAGTGTAAAGTTGGTCTTCTCTACTTTTAAATGAGTTTAAAGCAGTACTGGCTTTAGATCAGTTAATATATAGACAGTATAGTTTTGAGAAGGTAATCATCAACATTACAGTAATCACTAATGTACTCTAGCTTATTGCTAAGCTACTCACTGTTGTCTGCTGTAATTGCTGTGATGCAATTTTAGTCCAAAATGTTGCATGAATGTTTATAGGGAACAGAACCAATAGTGCGGTTAAAGTAGCTGTTTATGAGCTTCTGCTCTGACAGAACAAACAAAAGACAAGCTTTTATGGAGATGTCCATGTTTTTTTTTTTTCTCCACTTTGCGAATTGCAAATTAGCTATCGATAAATGAAAAACAAATACGTTTTTAGATTTCCAGTATGTACAGGCAGAAGTTTTATCAAAGTCTGGTGATGTTGATCATAATAAGCTGAATTTAACCAGGTGCTATATTTTCATTGGGCCTAACTGGATTTTGAGTTAGGATCCGCAAGTGAGTCACATTTACATTTACATTTATCTCATGGGTCTGAGGCTTTAAATATTCAAAATGTGAACGTTAGCTAACAGTTTAGTCCAGATATTTTTTTTAGTTATCCAATGTTCTCCAGTTACACTTGGTTGCACATGATATACACATCAAGACATCAGAAGGTATCAAAAAAAATAAAAAATAAAAAAGCTCATGTGGCATCTGGAGAGTTTCTAGAAGCTTTCCACTGACCAGGTGGGAGCTGTGGTGAGGTTGAATAAACGGGTGAATGTTGATTAATTCACCCTGCTGTAGATCACAGTGGGATCCTCAGCATTGGAAGGCCTGCAGAAAGAGAATAAATGATCAGAGTAAGATCCAGCAGAAGATCATTTCCAGCTCTGTTGGAGTGGAGGAAACAGACCGGCTCCTCTCACCTGTAGTCAGCACCAGTGCGAGTAAATCTAATACTAGCGTACTGAACCTCCTTGTCTTCAGAGCCTGAAGCTTTCACAGCAGAACTCTCAGCGCTCCCGGGGTCACCGGCACTCCGGCGTACAACTCTGGCATACAGGACTTCATCCTGATTGGCCGAGGCTGAATCAGGTACAGTGTTGATTGGATTTGTCATTGCTACATTGGCATAAAGATTATCCTGAGGTGGGAGAACATGGCATCATAGAGACAGAGGAGTGAAAATGGTGAACATCTACATCACAGTATCATAGAATTCTGGATTGTGATTGGTCAGAAGGTGTTGATTAATTTACTATAACAACAGCACTGACAGTAGGGCAGCTGCGAATCACAGGTTTATAGTAATGCACTCATTCGTTATCCGTTATCGTTTCTATAGTAACGGCTCATTCACAGGGGTGTGTACAGTGGATGGTCCACATAAACAGATTAAAAAATGGGTATAAGCATTGATATGGTTAAGTTTTCTGTAAGGAGATGTAATGTATTTAACATTTATGGAAGGAGTCTCCAGTGTCTTTGTAGCAGTCAGAGGTAAAGCTGTAACTTTAAGTTTTTTTGACATCTTCAGGACAGAGGAGTTTACGCTTTGCAGTTTCTCAGCGGTATCTGAGGGAATGACTGTTTATAGCTGTGATAACATAAATGTGAACAGGAACTGATTTGTTTCACGGATGTACCACAACATTAAATGTAACTATAAACAGATAAAACTATGAAGTGTGGTACTGAAATAAATAAACAAGTAGAACTGGGGATGCCTCTGTCACATAAAGCAGGTGCAGGTGAGTTGAGACGGACGCAAATGCAGTAAAGGTTTTATTAAAGAGAGGCAGGCAGCCAAATCCAAAACGACAGACAGAATCAGCATCAATAAATATGCGTGGGTCAGACAATCAGCAAACAGAGACCGCTGGGCAAAGGCAGAACACGAAAACTGGATCAGGCTGCAAAACACTGAAACAAGACAGGAACCAACACCCGAACATGTGCTGTCGCGGTCCGAGCTGCATAATGCGCTGACACTCAGCGTGGGGGTAAACCTGACTGCCACCACCACCAGCAAGTCCAGTCCTTCTTGTCACTAATTTGTGTTTCTGATATATCTATAAAATATAATTCAAACATTATGGAAGCTATCAGTGAAAACATATTTCTGACATTTGACTTTGATGTGACCTTGACCCTGTTTGGATCAATTCCAAAATGTAATCTATTCATCTGCTGCTTGTAATGATAATGCCAAATATGTCCTACAAACACTCAACACTTGTTCTTGAGATTTTTCGCTTAGAAGAATCTCAGATGTATGCACAGAAGGACCTAGTTGCGGTGGCAAAAAAATCCCTGGCAAATCGCTGTTGTATAAGAGGAATAAAACACTTTGGCACATGCTATTATAGGAAATTAATCACAGTTGGGGTGGTAACAGTAACTCACCACTCCGTTGTTGGTTATTTTGCTATAATAGAAACACGCTGAAGTTTTTAAATGACAGTATAAACACACTTCTGAACAATTATCTGTACATTTATGTACCTGTTTTGAACTTTGGTCTGCTGTTGAACCATTTCTTTTCTTTTTCCTGTTGAAAAAAAACAACAACAAAATATTTTATTGTATATATATTATATATATTATATTGAATGAAATATAATAAATCCATTAGTCCTGTTACAGTAAACACTAAACATACACATGGCCAAAAGTATGTCCACCCCGACCATCACCCCCATATGTGGTTCTTCCTTATACTCTAACCACAAAGTTGGAAGAACACAATTGTATAGAATGTCTCTGTATGCTGTAGCATTACAATTTCCCTTCACTGGAACTAAAAGGCCCAAACCTGTTCCAGCATGACAATGCTCCTGTGCACAAAGCGAGCTCCATGGAGACATGGTGTGTGAAGGCTGGAGTGGAAGATCTCAAGTGTCCTGCACAGAGCCCTGACCTCAACCCCACTGAACACCTTTGGGATGAACTGGAATACTGACTGCACCCCAGACCTGCTCAGCAACATGACTGCCTGACCTCACTAATGCTCTTGTAGCTGAATGAACACAAATCCCCACAGCCACGCTCCAAAATCTAGTGGAAAGACTTCCTAGAAGAGTGGAGCTCATTATAACAGCAAATGGGAATAAATGTGGAATGAGATGTTCAACAAACACATATGGGTGTATTGGTCAGGGGTGCACATACTTTTGACCATGTAGTGTACATAAAACTTGGTCAATTAAAAACAGGAGTGTTTACTAGAAAAATATTCAAACATGCAGAGCTGTACAACAGAAAATAATGTAAAAATTCTGACTATGACCTCAGTCCAATTTTTATATTAAGGTGAAAAAATTCTTGTAATTTCTTACCTTATAAACAAGAAGGTGACAATCAGACAAACACACACAAACACAACAGCCCCAACACCTGCGTACACACCTAAGCTCTGAAACCCTGTGTGGACGATGATGTGATAATGAATCAGTGTTAAATATTTATCAGTGTGATTCTGAGTTATAGATTTACATCATCGTACTCACCGTTTAAAGTGACGGACACTGCAGCTGATTTCAAAGATCCGTGTTTATTCTGAGCCTCGCAGTAGTACTGTCCACTCTGTAGAGCTCTGTAACTCTGTCCAGATCCTATAGGTGACGATTCATTCCCCTTAAACCAGGTGTAGTTCTCCACAGGTGGGTTAGCATCACTGCTGCAGGTCAGAGTCACTGAACTGCCCTCCACTATCTCACCAGAGGAGCTGATGGACACTGAGACGTTCTTTGGAGGATCTAAAATGGGTAGGAATGTGAGACTTTAAAGCAAATCTATGATAGTTTGATCTCTTATTCGCTGTGAGGAGATCTTCAGCTTTAACTTACACAGAACATTCAGAGTTACACCGATGGAGTCCTGATGTCCGACTTCATTACTGCACTTGCACTTGTACTCTCCACTGTCCTCAGTGCTGATGTTGGAGATGATGTAGGTCTTTCCTTTTCCTACTGACGTCTTCTCCTTAAACCAGGTGTAGTTCTCCACAGGTGGGTTAGCATCACTGCTGCAGGTCAGAGTCACTGAACTGCCCTCCACTGTCTCACCAGAGGAGCTGATGGACACTGAGACATTCTTTGGAGGATCTGGAGAGTTCCATCAGAAGAGTGAGGAAATCAGTTCATGATCATAATCAATGTTTTTCTTGATTTCTTTACTTTCATTAAATATGATGTTCACTTACAGTATATATAAGAAAAGATAAATAAAGCTCACATCTGACACTGAGAGTTTGAGCAGGAGAGGGGAGATGTTCATATCCTCTTACAGCACAGCTATAACTGCCTGCATCCTCACTGCTGACCCGCTGCAGGTGGACTTCATTGCTCTTGGTGGTCTCTGTGGTTAAACCACGGCTGTTTTTGTACCAGATGAATGTGGGATCAGTCAGACTGCAGGTGGTTTTACAGGTCAGAACGGCTGATTGTCCCTCTGTCACTTCTGCAGGAGCGATCACCTGAAGATCTTAAACAATGAGAGAAACATTAAATCAGGAAAGCTGTCCTGAAGCAAGGAAAGCGTCTAATTTAAAACTCTGCTCTCTCATAGTCTTTTCCAATTTAATGGTACTCATTTCAGTATTATTTTCAGTGTTTATAATCTTCTTAACTCTGGAGGCTAGTCACTTTTTGTCAAATTAATGATCAGATCAATCAGAGAAAACACTTTGTACTTTGACAAAAAATATTGACATAAGCAGTGTGAATGTTTCAGAGACTCTCATTAATCAGGTATAAAACTCTCAAACCTTTTTCAGTATGAACATAATAATGACATTCATAAGTTTCTGGTACAAAACTCTGACACTTCTGTGTGTAAAGAGAGATTATCACCTGAGTGACATACAGTGGCCCTAAAAATACTTGAACACTGAAGCCACACAAACATATGAATTTCACTACATTAGAAATCAACATTTCAAACCAAATGGCATTTATTTTAAAGAAGGATACCACAAGCACACTTTTTAAGCAAAACATTTCCCACAAAAACAGTTATTTTTAAAAATATAAAATAATAAATATACTATTCAAAATTAGACAAAAAATTATTTGGACACTTAATATGACGAATTTGTACAGTTAATATGATGAACTACACCACGTGTTACTCTGCTAGCTACATACATCCACTATAAATTAGCTTGAGAGCAGTTAAAGTTCAAAGATGAAGGACTTGTGAGTGAAAACAGACGACATACAGACAGACCCTGAAAGCCCACTAGCAGCCTGAACAGGATAATTGTGAGTAAAATCAAGAAAAACAGATGAGAAACAGCAGCAAGGATTGCTTCGGACATCAATGATACAGATACAATGTGCACAAACTATTCAAAACAGGATCAACGAGCACGGCTACAGAGGGAGAGTAGTGCAGCGGAAACCATTCATCAGCCTCAAGAATAAGAAAGCAAGGGTGAAATGTGCAAAAGAACATGCACAAAAAGAAAGCAGCTTCTGGCCATCTGTCTTATTTTCAGATGAATCCTAATGGAACTTGGATGGATCTGATGTTGGAGTGTTTGTGTGGAGAAAGTCAGGATAAGAACTCCAAACACAGCACAAAGGGTATTATAAAGCACAGAGGAGGCTGGGGCTGTTTTTCCTACAGTGGTGTTGCTGAGCTTGGGTTCACTGATGGCATCATGAACTCAGAAGTGGACTGAGGTATTCTGGATGGAAACTTGCAGAAATCAGCAAAGAAATTATTCATGAGACAGAAATGGATTTTTCAGCAGGATAATGATCCAAAGCACCAGCCGCTTTTTGAAAGAACACTTCCCAGATCACTGACCTAAACTCTATAAAGCATCCATGGTTGCAGTGGAGAAGAAATTAACAGATTGTCAATGTCAGTGGATGAACTGAAAGATTTGTTGGTTGAAACCTAAAGAAAATTCCACCAAAAGTTACAGAAACAGGCTGATTTCAGTCCCAGGCATTGTCAAGAAGTTCAGCAAAACAAAAGATGACAGACTAAACACTGGAACTGTGATCTTTAATGAAGGAACTATTGAGTGTCTACATACTTTTCCTCTAAATATTATTTTTATACTTTTAGCGTAATATATTTTTGGGAAGTGTTTTGCTTGAAAAGTTTGCTTGTGGCGTCTCTCTTTAAAATTAATGATATTATGTTTGACAGGTTGCTTTCTAATGCAATGAAGATTATAATTGTGAAATTAATTTAAAAAAAAAAGGTTGTCAAATTGTAAGTGCGGCTTAAGTGTCAAAATACTTTTTAGGACCACTGTATGTAGAAAATGAAATGATTTTATTTACCTGTAACAGTGAGTGTAACTCCGGGTACACCCACCCATCGTTCTTTTTGATCATTTGTTATGACTCTGACGCAGTACATGTGTTCATCTGTTTTCTTCACATCACTCAGTCTGAGGGAGAAGTGTTTCTGTTCATCTCCTAAATACTCCACTCTGTCTGAGTAACCTGGTTCATTACGCAGATCAGTCGGCTCTATACCTGGAACTGGGTTTATTAACCAAAACCTGTTCTCCACTGTAAGATGTGTTGGGTGTGTGTAAGTGCCGTTCATAAACACTGTAGATCCTCTTATAGCACAGAGATTTAGTTGGCTGTATTTCACACTCCGTTCATTCCCAAGAGCTCCTGAAACATGATACATGAAAGAGGTGATTAGAGGTCATTATCCTGAGCCCCATAAAACACTGAGTTAGCTTACAGCTTCACTTCTGAACTCCGGGTTGGAGAAATAAAAACAGTTCTTTACCACTGGAAGAAAACCGTGTGCAGAATTTGGACATAGCGGTGTGTTCTAAATTCAGAACTCGTAATGTGGAATTAACATTTAACAGCATCCACTACTATTCAGTCATCACTTACGTTTGTTTTTCTTTAAATCCAGCGTCACTGATAGACAAATTGTAACAAGAATATTTCACCTGGACTTCAGGTTTTGTGGGCAGGAGATGATGTTATTGTTTATTCCATTTTATATCTTACTAAGAGTTGAGTTAAGCACACACACATATCAGTATTCAGACCTCAGATTTAACTGCAGACTTAAACACTATTCACATGTGAGAGTTATGCACGGGGGCGGAGTTTTTCAAAAACAGAGGTGTGTCTTAGTTAAACGTGATTCTGACTTTGAACTTACGCCCATTTTTCTCACGTAATATCAGCTCAAGGGAGGAGCAGTGTTATATTTATAATATTACAGTTATAACAAGTATCAAAATATACTGGTGGTTAAAGTTGTATTTATTGTCTCTGGGGTGTGTACTTGTGATGATGTTAATGTGTGACTCACCTGAGATCATGAACAGAAAGATCAGATAAAGTGGAGAAGCCATTTTGAGGGACAACATTGCTGGAGAGCTTCTATAGAAAAAAAAAGGAAAACCTATAAAATTTGCTTATAATAAGTCACAACAACAACATACAACCTACTAAGCTGTTAATCCTCCTTTTCTTTGGAGAAATAATTAAGTAATGACATACAATTATCACAGCATCCATCAGAAGTCTTTCATTAGCTGAGGGATTATTTATTTTAATACCACAGTGCAGTTGAATTCTGGTTTTCTGACATCATCAGGACAGAGAAGTTTATGCTTTACATTACACAGAACATTAAATATAACAATAAACAGGTAAAAAGTATGATGTTTATGACAAATATTCACAAGCCACAAAAGAAAACCTGTACATGAATTCACTGTTACCAAATCTCCTCAGAGAAGCTCACACATGCTTAAAACATTGCTTACTTGTCATGCACTAATCTGCATAGTCTTAGAATTGTCATTATTTGCATATCGGAATTTGATACTTCAAGGAGGAATTTTCTGGAAAGATGTCTAAAGTAGAATAGTACACAAAAATCACACATATTTTACAAACCAGGATGCTTTAAAACAAAAAGATGCAGTGCTATCAGTTAAGATAAAGAATCGGGTAAATATAGAATAATTATGTAGATTTATTTCTTGTGCATGAAGCTAAGTAAATATTTCGAGTTTACATAGTGCATGCACTCGTGGGACAAACAGCAGTGATGATTGATTCGTGGTCTCGCTGGTTCATAAGTTTCAATATTGTCACCAATAAACTCAATTAAACAGCAGAAGATTTCATCAGAAACTAAGAATGGAAAGAGCAGGTATATAGAAGACAAACTGAACATGAAATTCTAGCTGTATGAAACACATTTGATAAATGAATAGAGCTACATGTATTGGCCCCGATGGCCTTCCACACTACATCACCACAGTACCACCTACAGCCACAGCTACATAATCAGCCTTTCTCCTCTCTGCTCCTGGAGTACTCCTGCTCTACTAATGTCAGTGCTTTCCCTTTTCCCAACACACCTGATTCAACTCATCAGATAATTAACAAAGCAGACGTGAGTGTGTTAAAGCAGGAAAATGCTATATAAGATAACATTACTCCTGTAGCAGGACTCAGAAACATGACAATAGATGTGGGCCACATGACCAAAATATCAAATCACACTTCATACTATACATGAAGACATTTTCAGGGTAGACAATATGTATCACTATATAAACACTTGCTAGGGAACTGTCAGCAAAATTTAAAGAAAAAAAAAAAGAAAAACTGTTACTACACTTACTACGGCCTGTCAGTAAGTCTGTGCGTTACCATGGCAACATGCAGCCTTGGCTTCTTTGAGAACTATTTCTATCGACGGAGCAAAAATAACCAAAATATTTGGCCATATTGTGTCTGACATGTCAGTTACTTGATATTGATTTGTTATTAATAGACCTGTCACACTTGCAATCGTGCTGTTTATCTGTGGTCTCGTGCCTACGGCCGCATCACAGCCACGCCCATATTCAGTTTAACAGCATTCTTGCTCATGTCATATTGCTTAATTGATTTTAAAAATAATTATTTATCATTAAAAAAATAAGGAAACATAAAAAATATTAGTAAAAAATTGCAACATTTTGCCATTTTAAATATTCAATACAAATATTTTAATATTGACTTTGAAATTGTTATAAAAAATACACAAAAAGCCACAATTATCTCAGATACAATTTATCATGAAATCAGAATTATTTCCATAATTCCCAGCACAGATGAGCGATCGGTAAAAGTTGCCAAAAGTCACGTAGCTCCCAACTTAACAACACAAACTACAACCGCATTGAAAAAACCCAACACTGGGCCTCTCTATGTTCAGGAAATGTACATATACTGAGGAATATATATTAAAATATTATTCAAATATTATTAAAATTATAAAAATAAAATATTAAACATTATGTTTTCTTACTGTGCTTTCTCGACCTTCATGTCCAGCAACCAAACTACGACTAAAGAAAAGCGTGAGAGAAAGAGTGTGTGGTTAAGAGGTGTTGCTGATGTGTGTGAAAACACCCCCTTTTTGTTTCCTCTTTATTGCTGAATTAGTCCCTACGTCAGAATTGGAGAAAATAGTCAGAAAAAGAAAGATAAAAGATATACATTTTTAATGAATCTAAAGAAAATGCTCTATAGTAATCTGTAGTGCTTGTGCATTTATTACCTCAGAAGTTTTATTCAAAAGCAAATTAATTACACCAGACTTTTTTTATTAAATAAGCCAAAAAAAACTTTATTAGCATTTTCAAACATGTGTTATTGCATCAGCAAGACTGTCTTTGCACCAGAGTAAAAACTGTGCATGCATTGTGTACAGTACATTTTAACACATCAGTCCAATGTGTGAACAAATGAACCTATTGCCATGCCAACTGAGGAAGTGAAACAACACCCCAAACCACAAAACACACACTACACAATGTTTAAAACTGTCTGTCCTATTTTTAGGTATTATGGGTATTTATCTAATTGTGTGGTATATTTTATCTTGGGGCAGATCTCTGTGAACATGGGCACGAAAGAGGTCAGCTCAGGGAGTAAAAAAAACCCAAATATATTCAAATGTTGAACCCAGCTACTTAACCTTTAGACTCTGGACTAATGCAGCTTTAACAGGAAGTGTTGGTGTTGAATTGTCCTGTAGTGCAGTACCGCTGCTCATGAGCAGTTACTTTTCTAAATGCTAATTTCACATTTCAATCCTGTCTTCAATGCCTCCCTTCATCACTCTGAAGTTTATATTACCTACATCACATGGCTGTGAGTGTGTAGTGTGGAGAAAATTTTTTCAATATCAACACACTCTACACTGAAAGTAAATACACTGCAGTTACAGAGAACATTATAGCCAGAAATAACCAGGAGTGAAGATCATTAAATTAAATACTGAAGATAATGCTGTAATATTGAAGATAATAATATAATATTTAATGCAATATTATAATACTAAATATTATACTGTAATACTAAATATAATACTATATATGATGTAGCACTTGTATATGTATTACATTTAACACTTAATGTAATACAGAATATACTACTATAATACTGTAATATTGAATATAATACAATAATACTGAATATGATACTCTAATACTAAATATAATACTCTAATCCTGTAGTATTGCATCAGTATAAGTTTAGGATGCTGTGACAGAAAAAAACTCACAATTCCTGAGAAAACAGATTTTTAGTTAATGGTGAATGAATGTATTAAGTATTATGAAATTGTATTATGAAAGTTAAATGTATTATGAAAGTTTCTGTTTGTGTAAGCAGAACTCAGAATAAATGTGTGTAAAGTAGTTACCCTTCGGGAACTCGAGCTGCGTCGACAACGCTTTTGGAACGCCTCTGTGTGACCACGCTCTGAATCACGCGTAATCCATCCAACGGAATCGCGTAATGTCACCGGCAGGATGACATAGCGACCCGGAAGTGTAAAAGCGCATATGGTGGAGCCGGCGCCAGCTTCTGTTGTTCAGTAAGCGCTCTATGTGTGTTTGTCTGTTTTAATGTTGTATGTCTCAGTATTATATCAATGACAAGCAAAAGCAAACAATCATTTAGACTGTGTGCTTCTCCGTGGCCAGGTTTCATTGTGGGTGGGGACAATCACAGTCTGTGTGTGGCTTGTTTGGGAGCAGGGCATGCTCGATCAGCTCTTGAGGGAGCTGATTGCCCGCATTGCGCCCGGCTTTCGTTGCGCACGCTCTGCTCCTGGAGGGTGCTCTTTGAGGACGAGGATGAGTCTGTGCGCTGCTCAGCCCTGCTGAGAACGAGTCTGTGGACTTGCCACCACAGTCTGTCCAGTTTGAGGAGTTATTGGAGGTGGTGACTCGAGCTGTGGCTAAATTAAATATTGACTGGCTGACTGAAAAGCAGGAAGCACGCCTGCGTAGTAAATTAGATGAGCGTTTTCTGCGATCTAAGTCACTGCCTCCACACCAGGGCCTGCCTTTCTTTCACCGCGGTGTCCAGATCGTGGAACAATCCATATTCGACCTGCGACGCTATCTCTGCGGGCTATCTCTCTCCCGGCAGTGTATCATCACTTAAGTCCCCGGTATTACCCTCCAAGCCGCTTCGGACCTCCTTGGCTTTGGTGGGCAAAGCGTGCACGGCCGCGGGCCAGGCTGGTGCTTGCTTGAACACCATGGCAGTGTTGCAGGCATACCAGGCTGACCTGCTTAAAGGATTGGATGAGGGAGATGATATAAATAATGATGACATTGTGGAACTGCGTCGTGCCACGGATTTGTCTCTCTGGGCCACTAAAGAGACCGCCAGGGCAATTGGGCGGTCTATGGCGGCCCTGGTAGCTACGGAGACACATTTGTGGCTGACTCTGTCTAATTTAAAAGAAAATGACAGGGTCTTTCTCCTGGATGCCCCGATTGTGCCGACTGGCCTGTTCGGCGACGCTGTAAATACAGACGTCGACAGGTTCCAGTCGGCGGCATTCCTGCGATTTCTCCCTCGCCGATCTCACGGGGCTGCTCGGCAGCCTTGTACCAGCTCCTCACACCGGGAGGTCCAGAAATGGAGCGTCATCACTCGCACTCCCCCTGAAAAGAGGGAGTCAGGGTGGCGCTCCAGGTCGAGGCTAAGGGAGATGACGGATCTGAGGACCGAAAAGTCGGGACCTCTGAGGGCAGGCCCCTCTGGGGAAGGGAGGTGTACACCTCATCGTACGGTGCCCATCTCACCTCAGTGCCCTCAGGAGATCGTTTTGTCAACCCTGCCACCTCCGGTGCTTCAGGGCACGGCGGTCTCCAGCGAGCGGTTCTCTCGGCTTCCGCCCGGACACGTTGCGGTTCTGGGGGGCTCGCTACCTCCGAGGAGGTCTCTAGTCCCTGCCAGTCCTCCGCTTCAGGGCACCAATCTAGCCGCTCTAAGTACGCCAGAGGTCAGTCTCGACAGACTGATTCCCTTAGTAGACTTTCTGGCAGCGTGGAAGCTTCTGCCAAATGTGTCTCAATGGGTCCTGCATACCGTAGAAAAAGGCTACAAGATTCAGTTTGGGTCTCGTCCTCCTCTATTTAGCAGGGTTTTTCCCACTCTGGTCCCCGAGTAGGCTCTGGTCATGGAACGAGAAGTAGATAATTTCCTAAGGAAGGAGGCCATCGAGGTGGTCCCTCCTCTCGACAGAGAGTCGGGGTTCTACAGCCGGTACTTCATAGTTCCGAAGAAGGATGGAGGGTTGTGTCCTATTTTAGATCTGGGTCTGCTGAACCGCTAAGTTATGAGACTCAGGTTCAAAATGTCAAACAAGTCGTGTCTCAAATCAGGTCCAAGGACTGGTTTGTCACGATAGATCTGAAGGACGCGTACTTCCACATTTCCATTCTTCCTCAGCACAGGAGGTACCTGAGGTTTGCTTTTGGGGGCGAAGCTTACCAATATCGGTTTCTTCTCTTTAGTCTTGCACTCTCACCCCGCACTTTCACCAAGTGTGTGGATGCTGCTCTGGCTCCATTGCTTCTCCAGGGGATCCGCATACTCAGTTACATTGACGATTGGTTGATTTTAGCTCAATCAGAGCAGATGGCGGTTCGACATTGAGATGTCGTTCTCGCCCATATGAGAGAATTGGGGTTAAGACTAAACGCAAAGAAAAGTGTGCTTTCTCCAGTGCAGAGGACCACTTATCTAGGCGTGGTGTGGGATTCGACCACGATGCAGGCACATCTGTCTCCTGCTCGGATCGAGTCGATCATCACGGTGGTCCAGAGAGTGAGAGAAGGCCAGTCACTCACTGCTATACAGTTTCAGAGACTGTTGGGTCTGATGGCAGCTGCATCCAACGTGATATCTTTTGGCCTGCTGTACATAAGGCCGTTGCAGTGGTGGCTCAGGACCAAAGGGTTTTCCCCGAGGGGCAACCCGTTTCGCATGATCAAGGTCACGCGGTGAGGCTCACGGGCCTTAGACATGTGGAAGAAACCATGGTTCCTGTTACAAGGCCCCATGTTGGGGGCTCCTTGTCGTCGCGTAACACTAACGATGGATGCCTCCCTCAAGCGCTGGGGGCTGGTCATGAGTGGCCACTCTGCCCAAGGTCTGTGGGAAGGGCCCCATCTCAATTGGCACATAAACTGCCTGGAGATGCTGGCCGTGTTTCGAGCAGTGAGACATTTTCTCCCAGACCTGAGGGGCCATCATGTGTTGGTCTGCAAGCACAACACTTCAGTGGTCTCCTACCTGAACCGGCAGGGGGGTCTGTGCTCGCACCCCCTTTACAGGCTGGTGCACCGGATCCTTCTGTGGGCCCAAGGGAAGCTGCTCTCACTGAGCGCAGTATATATCCCGGGGCATCTCAATCAGGGGGCAGACATCCTGTCGAGGCAGGGGCTGAGGCCCGGGGAATGGGGGCTCCACCCAGAGGTTTTACAGAGCACAAGTGGGTTTGTTTGCAACTCAGGAGACTTTACACTGTCCCCTCTGGTTTTCCCTCACTCACCCAGCTCCTCTTGGATTGGACGCTATGGTACAGACGTGGCCGAGGCTGCACCTGTATGCTTTCCCCCCCGAACGCTCTGCTCCCAGGAGTTCTGGAAAGGGTCTGCCGAGACGGAGTACGTCTTGTATTAGTAGCCCCTTACTGGCCGGGCCGGCCATGGTTTGCGAACCTGGTAGCCGTTCTCGAAGACTCTCCTTGGGAGATTCCCGTCAGGTGGGATATCCTCTCTCAGGTGGGTGGTACCCTATTTCACCCTCGTCCGAAGTTATGGAGGCTGTGGCTGTGGCCCCTGAGGGGGCACAGCTCGTAGCCTCTGGTCTCTCAACCGAGGTCTTTACCATATTTATGTGACACACTCAGTTTTTATGACATCGATCAGGGGTACGGATGGTGTAATTAGTGTCGTTTAGCTTTTTCTCACATATCACATATGGACCAGAGAATCTTTGCCTGCATGGCAGAGCTAGGAACAGGGAGTAGCACCAACACAGCATCACCTGGTTGAAAACTGCACACAATACGTTTCTGGTCGTAACGGGTCTTTATCTTAGATTGAGTTACAGAAAGATGGGCTTTAGCAATATCCCAAGCCTTGTGAAGTTGCTGACCAAAAGAACTAACATAATCTTAGGTAGACACACTTTTTATATGCAAAGCCAAATCTATTCCTTTTTATTGATTCAATTCTATAATCATTCACTCAAACCTTTATATTAAACTTTCATTTTCTAATGTATTCCTGTGGCTTCAGAATAAACTCAGGACATCACTGCAGAATTGTAAGACATTTTTTTTCCCCATCACATCAACCTAAACTCACTCAACTATCAAATCCTCCTCTAGAGGGTAGTGTAGCTCTGCTGTGTGTGGAACGGAGCAGTGGACATCTTTAACTCCAGCTGTTACACTCCATAAAAATAAAACAAGCAGCTGCATATTCAAAAACAACAGCAACCTGTGAGCTCTTATGTTGACATGCAATGAAGAGTGATGAGTGAACTGCGTTTGTCTGATCACATAACAGTCTCGATCAGATTTATAGTGTGGTATGAAATGCTTCATGTGATTTACGCTGATGATGTTGTTAGACTCCTCTCCATGTGGTGTTCAGTCAGAAGAATACGTGTTATCTTTCTTACTAATCCATTTTTTTCCCCGCATATATTTCTGATGGTTTTTATATTTCAATATATTTCTTTGTTGTGTTTTGCCCAAATCTATTTCTTTATCTGTGCTGCTGCTCTGTACACAGTTTAAATCACTGGTATCACCTGATTTATGAGGCCTAGAAACCCCACAGCAGCCTGCAGCTGGACGCACTACAATAACAGATGCACTTCATCATTCTGACCACCAGGTGTCATTATCACACACCGCGATGAAAAGCTTTGAGTAATGAACTCTTTATCGATACAGTTGGCTGCCATCACTAGTTACTGCACTTTTTAGAAAGCGAAATTTCATTTTTTCAGCACTTTACAGGAAATATTCAGAAGGTGTTGATTAATTTTCTATAACAGCAGCTGTGATAATAGTAGTAGTAGTAGTAGTGATTTGTATGATACTCCAGTAGTACCCTGAACTTGATTATTTTCCTAACAACAATTAGCCAACAATGACCATTTTTGAGTGTGTGTGTGTGTGTGTGTGTGTGTGTGTGTTTGTGTGTGTGTGTTGTAGTTAATAGAAATAAAATAAGTTCATTTATTTAGCAGTTCTATCGTTGAGCAGGAAAAAGTGAGAGACTGAGTATATTACAGTTTCTAGTTTTAGATTTAGTCTTTTTTCAATCCATCTTGGCTCTACACCTTTAACATCTTACTGTCCAGAAATGTGAAGATGACCTCAGTGTACACATCACTACTCACTCTGTCCACTGAACACCAGTTATTATAATAAACAGTTATGAGCTACACAAAGAGGAAAATTAGAATCGCTGAAGATGAACAATTGACAACCTATGGTTTGGTTTAAGGAAGTGAAGATGCCCTACTTTTACATTGGGTTAATCAAGTGAAACAACAAAGCCCCCCTTTCTCAACAAATATTAACATAGGAGATAAGTCACATGTTACAAGGCCATATTTAATTATAAACATGGCCACAGCAGACACCCATGCTCTGTTTGGACAGATGAAGAAATAAAAGTTTTATTTGGCAACATCAAATGTCACTGCAACCCAAATTCACACTTAAGTCAGCATAACCCAGAAAACTTTCTGCTTGTCTTAATCCGTAGGGTTTAATATGGAGTTCGCCCACCCTTTGCAGCTATAACAGCTTCAACTCTTCTGGGAAGGCTTACCAAAAGGTTTAGGACTGTGTTTATGGGAATTTCTGACCATTCTTCTAGAAGCGCATTTGTGAGGTCAGGCATTGATGTTGGACGAGAAGTCTCCACTCTAATTCATCCCAAAGGTGTTCTATCGGGTTGAGGTCAGGACTCTGTGGAGGCCAGTCAAGTTCCTCCACACCAAACTTGTTCATCCATGTCTTTATGGACCTTGCTTTGTGCACTGGTGCACAGTCATGTTGTAACACCAAGGGGCCATCCCCAAACTCTTCCCACAAAGTTGGGAGCATGAAATTGTCCAAAATGTCTTGGCCAAGCCCAACCCCTGAAAAACAACCGCACATGATAATCCACCTCCATCAAACTTTACACTTGGCACAATGCAGTCAGGCAAGTACCTTTCTCCTGGCAACCGCCAAACCCAGACTCATCCATCGGATTGCCAGACAGAGAAGCGTGATTCGTCACTCCAGAGAACATGTCTCCACTGCTCTAGGGTCCAGTGGCGGCGTGTTTTACACCACTGCATCCCACGCTTTGCATTGCACTTGGTGATGTAAGGCTTGGATGCAGCTGCTTGGCCATGGAAACCCATACAATGAAGCTCTCTATGCACTGTTCTCGAGCTAATCTGAAGGCCACACGAAGTTTGGAGGTCTGTAGCTATTGACTCTGCAGAAAGTTGGCAACTTCTGCGCACTGTACGCCTCAGCATGCGCTGACCCCGCTCTGTGATTTTACATGACCTACCACTTCATGGCTGAGTTGCTGTTGTTCCCAACTGCTTCCACTTTTTTATAATACAGCTAACAGTTGACCGTGGAATATTTAGTAGTGAGGAAATTTCACGAATGGACTTATTGCACAGGTGGCAACCTCTCACGGTACCACACTTGAATTCACTGAGCTCCTGAGAGAGACCCATTCTTTCACAAATGTTTGTAGAAGCAGTCTGCATGCCTAGGTGCTTGATTTTATACACCTGTGGCCATGGAAGTGATTGGAACACCTGAATTCAATGATTTGGAGGGGTGTCCAAAACCTTTGGCAATATAGTATATATATATATATATATATATATATATATATATATATATATATATATATATATATATATATATAATGATATTTTATATATTATTTGAATGAGCTTAGCCTCGTCTCCATTTCTGAAGAAGAGACTAATTCAACAGAAAAGGAAACAAAATGGTGGTTGGATGTTGGACGTAGTTAAGGAGGCAAAGTAAGAAAATATAGTCCAATATATTTTAGATAATAAATGCACTCATAAGACTAATATCTACATTTCCTGAACATGAAAAGTCTCAGTGTAGTTTTTTTTAAAGCAGTTAAGTTTGTGTAGCTGACTATCAGAAGCGTTTAATGGTCACCTGTCAGTGCTGTGAGACAGAGATTTAGAATATTAACTTTATGATGAACAATGGCTGAGATAATTGTGGTAACGTCAGTATTTTTTTTTTTTATTAACACATTTAAACTCTGATTGGAGGCGGAAGATTAAATGTTAAAATATTTGTACTAAATATGTAAAATTGCAAAAGATATTTAGATATTTATATTTTTTCTCATTTTCAGTGGCAAATAATAATATTTTATGATAAATAAAATGAACTTTTTTTTGCTATTTTGCAGTTTGTCATAAAACTGTTTATATTTTGATACTTATCTTGTACCCTAATATGTCTACAAGTATCATGATATTTTTTAGATATTTTGGACCTACTTCCTCGTGCTGTGATTCTGAGTCCTGCTACAGGAGTAATCTTGTCTTGTCTCATATAGTGTTTTTGTCTTATATAGCATTTTCCTGCTTTAACACACTTACCTCTGCTTTGTTAATTATCTGTTGAGTTCAGTCAGGTGTGTTGGGAAAAGGGAAAACACTGACATTTACAGGAATTTACAGGAGGCATCGGAATGGAGGAGGAGGACCTGGTCTCCAGGCTGGAACTCTCTGGGTTGTGCGGGACGATTGGCGGTCCTCCTCTGTTCTTGCTGGGAAGCCTCCATATGCTCCCGGACAATGGGAATTACCCGGTCAATCCGTTCTTGCATCTCCTAACGTAAACGTGGAGGGAGCACTAGGGGGAGGGTTACTTTTCCCATGCCTCCCGGGCCATGTCCAGCAGTCCTCAAGGTCGCCGTCCGAAGAAGAGCTCAAAGGGGGTGAACCCGGTGGATGCCTCGGGGGTCTTTCGGATGGCAAAGAGGACGGAGGGGAGGAGAAGTTCCCAGTTCCTCCCCTCCTCATCAACCACCCTCCGGAGCATCTTCTTCAATGTTTAGTTGAAATGTTCCAACAGCCCATCTGTCTGGGAGTGGTAGATGGACGTCCCCAGGTGCTTCATCTGCAACAGCCAACACAGATCCAACATTAGTTTTGATATAAAGGGCGCACCTTGGTCGGTGAGGATGTCCTTTGGGATTCCAACCCGGCTGAATAGGAGCAGGAGCTCACAGACGATGTCCCGGGAGGTGGCCTTCCGAAGTGGGACTGCCTCAGGGTATTGAGTGGCGTAGTCCACGATGACCTGCATGTATTCGTGGCCCCAGGCAGACTTCGGCATCAGCCCCACGAGGACCATGTCTATCCTCTCGAAGCGGATGCCGATAATGGGGAGAGGGATGACGGGCATGGGAGCAAGCTTCTAGGATGTAGTCCTTCGAAACTGGGGGCACTGCTGGCAGAACACATGGACCTCAGCGTCCATCCCAGGCCAGAGGAAGTGATCCTTCAGTTTCTCCAGGGTGTTGTGTTCCGCCAGATGTTCCCCCAGTGGATGTGAGTGGGCCAGGTGGATGAGGGCTTTGGTTCGGCTGCGGGGGACCACAAGCAGCTCGCAGGACTGGCCTCGCCACTCTGTCTTGTAGTACAGGAGTCCCCAGTGAACCAGGAAGTGGGCAGCTAGGAGTCACTGCTCGGGATTCTGAAGGACCCCTTCGATGACTTGCAACTGGCCCCAACAGTTCTTCAGTCTGGCATCATCCATCTGCTCCTGGCAGAAATTCCCCTCCCGGGTGACCTGGGAAAACACAGAAGTGACAGGGTCAGTAGGGATGGAGATCTCACCTGCTGAGGTCGCCTCAGCGTCTCCTTCGCCCTGGTCCAAGCAGGCCCACCGGACCCGCAGCCACGTTGCTTTGGTTCTGCGTCTCCTTGGTGATCTGGGGCTTCATGTCTCATGCTGACTCGGGCCGCTGTTATCTCGCGGATGTTCCCTTGCACACCGGTGTCTGTCAGGGAGCCATTGGCCTTGGGGTTGGACAGGAGGGAAGACCGGGCCAGGGTGACGGTGCTCCCTGAGTCAAGTCAAGTCAAGTGGAGTTTATTGTCATTTCAGCCATATACAAGTACACAGTGAAACGAAACAACGTTTCTCCAGGACTAAGGTGCCACATAAGACAACACAGAACAACACAGAACTACGGGGACTATATAATTTACATAAATTAAACGTAAACTGCACAAGTGCAAACATGTGCAGACAGCACAAGACAGAACAAACAGTACATAACTACGACGCAGACCAGTACACAGTCCTGTTGAAAGTGATAAAGTGACAGTAGTGCAAATATTACAGCTGAGGTAGTGTAGACAGTGTAAATATAGTAGTAGCAGCAATAATAAAACATGTGCAAAACATGTGCAGTGCATGTGCATAGAGGATGTTCCGTTGTGTGTGTATATATGTATGTATGCGTGAGTTCCTTGGACCAGTTCAGATGTGTGTGTGTGTGTTCTTTCAGTCCAGTTCTAGGTATTTAGGAGTCTGATGGCATGAGGGAAGAAACTGTTGCACAGTCTGGTTGTGAGGGCCCGAATGCTTTGGTACCATTTACCAGACGGCAGGAGGATCATTCACAATGCTGGTGGCTTTGCGGATGCGGCGAGAGGTGTAAATGTCTGTGATGGAGGGAAGAGAGATCCCAATGATCTTCTCAGCTGTCCTCACTATCCGCTACAGGGTCTTGCGATCTGAAACAGTGCAATTCCCAAACCAGGCAGTGATGCAGCTGCTCAGGATGCTCTCGATAGTCCCTCTGTAGAACATGGTGAGGATGGAGGGAGGAAGATGTTCTTTCCTCAGCCTTCGCAGAAAGTACAGGCGCTGCTGGGCTTTCTTTATTATGGAGCTGGTGTTGAGCGACCAGGTGAGGTTCTCCGCCAGGTGAACACCAAGAAACTTGGTGCTCTTGACGATCTCCACGGAGGAGCCGTCGATGTTCAGTGGAGAGTGGTCATTCTGTGCTCTTCTGAAGTCAACAACCATCTCTTTAGTTTTGTCCACGTTCAGGGACAGGTTGTTGGCTTTGCACCAGTCCGTTAGCCGCTGCACCTCCTCTCTGTATGCTGACTCGTTGTTCTTGCTGATGAGACCCACCACGGAGGTGTCATCGGCGAACTTGATGATATGATTCGAGCTGTGCATTGCTACACAGTCGTGAGTCAGCAGAGTGAACAGCAATGGACTGAGCACACAGCCCTGTGGGGCCCCAGTGTTCAGTGTGGTGGTGTTGGAGATGCTGTTCCCCATCTGGACTGACTGAGGTCTCCCAGTCAGGAAGTCCAGGATCCAGTTGCAGAGGGAGGTGTTCAGGCCCAGCAGGTTCAGCTTTCCGATCAAGTGCTGAGGAATGATTGTGTTGAATGCTGAACTGAAGTCTATGAACAGCATTCTAACATAAGTGTCTTTATTGTCCAGGTGGGTGAGGGCCAGATGGAGGGTGGTGGTGATGGCATCATCTGTTGATCGGTTGGGGCGGTAAGCAAATTGCAGGGGGTCCAGTGAGGGAGGCAGCAGGGTCTTGACGTGCCTCATGACGAGCCTCTCGAAGCACTTCATGATGATGGGTGTAAGTGCAATGGGACAGTAGTCATTGAGGCAGGACACTGAAGACTTCTTTGTCACGGGGACGATGGTGGTGGCCTTGAAGCTGGTCGGGACAACGGTGCTGCACAGGGAGGTGTTGAAGATGTCCGTGAAAACATCTGCCAACTGGTCTGCACATCCCCTGAGCACCCTGCCAGGAATGTTGTCTGGTCCAGCAGCCTTCCGTGGGTTGACTCTGTGTAGAGTCTTCCTCACGTCAGCCGTGGTTAGACGCAGCACCTGGTCATTGGGAGAAGGGGTGATCTTCCTCGCCTCGAGTCTAGGAGGGCCTGCCTTTGACCTCGACAGGGATAGTAGGGAGGCTGGGAGGGGCGACTGTGGCTGGCTGGATGCGCCCTCCAGGGCTTGTCAGCATGTTGTGGGCAGCGGGTCTGGTGTGGTGGGCATGCACTCCATAGGCAGAGAGATTTTGGCTGGGTCTCCCATCCCCTTAGGAGTGCTGTTCAAGGCGACTCATCAGCAAAGGCTTGGAGTACTCTCATCGCTCGCCCCTGCCAATATCCAGGATGGCCAACACTTGCTCCAGTGTCTCCATCATCTCCTGGGGTTGCAGGCACCCTTCAGGCCTACAGTTTTTCGTTCTTCGGGCAGCAGTGCCCTCGGGAACCGGTCCATGGCCACCTTGTCGATGACCTTGGCAGCAGAGAGAGTCTCCGGCTGTAGCCACCAACGGGCGATGCATAGGAGCATGTCCATTTATGTAAAGGCACAACGGTCGCTCTCAAATGGGGCGGAGGTCGCTGGGCAGAGGTTTGCTCTTGTCTTCCTTGCTGACGTCGGCCTCTAAGTGAGAGACAGACACAGATCAGTGCACTGCATCAACTCACCTAATCTACCTTGAGAGCAGCTGCTGGCTCCTTTTATATTCTCCAGTCTTCTGCTGGAGGGTAAATGATTGCTGCTCCAATCACTGGCTGCCAGCCGAGTTGAATTTCCTCACTCTGCCTTGCAGCCATGCGCACTCGAGCTCTCCAAAACAACTGCTGCTCTCTGTTCAGCACCCTGGCGGCAGTCGTGCGAGGAGAGTTGTGCTTCTTTTGTGCGCAGGCTGCTTTAACTTTAACTTTAACAACTTTGATGATTTATCAAACATTTCTTTCCTTTTGAAAGTCCTAGAACATTCTGTTGTTTCTCAATTACACAATCACCTCAGTACTAACAATCTTTTCGAGCCCCTTCAGTCGGGTTTCTGTAATCTCCACAGTACTGAAACAGCTTTTGTTAAGGTCACTAATGACTTGCTAATGGCTTGTGATTCTGGTTCAATTTCTATCCTCGTCCTTCTTGATCTCAGTGCCGCTTTTGACACTGTTGAGCGCGCTCTTTTACTTACCTCTCTTGGAACTGTCTTTAGTGTCTCAGCGACTGCTTTGAATTGTTTTAGAGCCTATCTCTCAGATCGTAGGCAGTTTGTCTCGCTTGGTGGATGCAGGTCAGAAATGGGTTCAGTTCGCTGTGATGTCCCTCAGGGTTCAATCTTGAGCCCCTTACTTTTTAGCATTTATATTTTTCCTCTTGTTCAACTCTTAAGATCTCTCGGTCTTGATTATCATTTTTATGCAGATGACACACAGATTTACACTCATTCTAAACCTGGTGATAACGTGGCAGTCACTTTTCTTTCACACTGTATTTCTGAGCTAAAAATATGAATGGCTCAAAATTTTCTCTGTCTTAACAGTAATAAGACTGAAGTAATGCTCATTGGCTCTCCTTACCAGCTTCGTAATGAAGGCTCTTTAAATTTAACAGATGGCTCTGCTTTAGAATTTCAAACAAAATTAAAAAAACCTAGGAGTTATATTTGATGCAAGTCTGTCTTTTGTTCCACATGTGCAGAATACTGTTAAAACATCCTTCTTTCATCTCAGAAATATTGCAAGATATTGGCCCATGTTATCTTTTTCTGTGGCTGAAACTTTGATCAACACTTTTGTCTTCTCTCACATTGATTATTGCAATGCGCTCCTTACTGGGGTCTCTAAGTCTACAATAAATAAACTGCAGTATGTGCAAAAGTCTGCAGCTAGAATCTTGACTAGGTCCAGGACAAGTGATCACATCACTCCTATTTTGGAATCCTTGCACTGGCTCCCTGTCAGGTTTCATGTAGATTTTAAAATTCTTATGTTTACACACAAGGCTTTGCATGGTTTGACTCCTCAGTATTTGGCTGAGCTTTTAACCCATTAAACCCCAAAACGTGGTCTTTTACCTGTCCCTCAGACTCGTTTGCGTACTATGGGTGATAGCACCTTCTCTTCAGTCGTGGCCTAATGGATAGAGAGTCGGACTTGCAACCCGAAGGTGAACCTGAAGGTTGTGGGTTCGAGTCTCGGTTCCGGCAGGGATTGTAGGTGGGGGGAGTGAATGACCAGCGCTCTCTCCCACCCTCAATACCACGACTGAGGTGAGACCCTTGAGCAGGGCACCGTACCCCCAAACTGCTCCCCGGGCGCCGCAGCAAAAAAGGCTGCCCACTGCTGCCCACTGTGTGTGTGTGTGTGTTCACGGTGTGTGTGTGTTCACTACTGTGTGTGTGCACTTGGATGGGTTAAATGCAGAGCACAAATTCCGAGTATAGGTCACCATACTTGGCCACAAGTCACTTCACTTCACTTCTTATGCTTTAAAACTGTGGAACTCACTACCATCTGATCTTAGAGAAGCCCAATCTCTTAGTACATTTAAATCTTCTCTTAAAACTTATTTCTTTAAGATTGTTTTTACTTGATTACTTTGTTTTAATTATTAATTAATTAAAAATGTATTAATTAATGTATTATTATTATTATTATTATTATTATTATTGTATAAAATATCAGATTACGTACTGGATAAGATCAGCGCTATAAAATGCTGGACACCACGTGTAACTGCACTCACAGTCTAAGTAATGTGCATATCAAACATCTCCACTTTTTATGTGCAAGTTTATTTAAGTGTGTTAAAGCCGCTGTAACATGGAGTTTCTCTCTGTGACTGAGCACTATACACATGCAGAAGATCACACAGAGTTTATTTATGTTTAGGACTTACTTTAGGTATGAAATTTTATACTTTGTAAAAGCTTACAGTCAAAATGAAAACTGTTGCAGGATCCCTGTGTTCATTCTTTAAGGATGAGTACTTTGAGTATTTTGGGAAGTAACAGTACTTTTATTTGAGTATGATATTTCAGTACTGTTTCCATCTAAAAACTCCACAGCAGCCTGCAGCAGGATGCAGTACAATAACAGATGCACATCATCCCTTTGACCACCAGGTGTCACTATCACACACTGCAATGAAAAACTTTGGGTAATGAATCGATAGAGTAGGAAGGAAAGCTTCATTCTGCCATCACGAAACATTTTCAGCACTTTAATGTAAATATTCAGAGTTTTTCCCCACTATAATGCAGATCAAAACTTTAAGTTTAATATAAAATAAATTAAACCTATGTTAAATACACTTCTGGATTGTCCTTACTCCAGAAGTGTGTGTCAGAGAGAAAGTGTAAATAATTAATTTTTAAGACAGAATAGTTCTGTGAGGTTGCTGTGAAAGTTTTTCCTTTATCAATAATAACTGTCATGTGATTAGAGAAATCACTCACACAGACCCAAAGCATAATTTTTATAATTGATACGACACCAAATTTACGTCTATCTGCTCCAAATCTCAATAGTGACATGAGCACTTCACATACAAAGTGATCTAATATGTTTATTTGGAGAGAGACAAATTTAAACAACAATGTATATGAACAGCTTTGGCTAGTTTAAGTGTCTGTAGTGCGATATATACAAGCACTTTATCCTGGTCAGAGTCACAGTGAATCAGGAGTCTATTCCAGAAACACTGGGTGCCAATCAGGACCTATAACTATTACAGCACACACACACTGTTTAATTTCTTACTTAACACACATTCTCTGCTGAATATTTACATTCTGGACTTCAGTTGAGCCTCAATGCCTTTAATCGCTTCAAATATTCACAAAAAAGAAACAATCACTAACAAGTGAAAACTCAACAGCTGACTGGAACAGTCCTAACCTGCTGGCAGTAGAAAAAAGCACTTCACACACTGCTATAAAATGATTAAAGCTGCTTTAAATGTCTGTAAGTTGCTGATGTTGCTGGTGTAAAGGAGCGATTCAGTTTCTCTGTTTCAGTGAGGAGCTCTCTCTATTCATCAGCTGTTTCGGGACTGATCATGTTCTTCAAAGTCTGAAAGAAAACACACAGAAACATCAGAAACGTGTGTTACAGCAGAACATTACTAACATTTATTTACACCAGTCATCATCACACACTCTCTGATTTACTTTTATTAATATTTTCTATTAATATAAATTTACTGTTGTAGCTCTGACATCTTCAAATTACAATAAGTAATATGTTCACATTACTCTAATCTAACGGTGGTTTTGTGTTTAAAAGCTAAAACTCACTGCTGCAGTCTAGTAGTCAGAGGATGTGGGTGTGTCAGCAGGAGGACGGGCATGAAAAGTCTGTGAAAAAAAGAGGCCATGCCTTGTTGACTTTGAATAATCAGGTGTGTAACTCCATAGTAAAATCAAAAACAGAAAAAACAACTTGCGCTGAATAAATCTGAATTTAATAGAACATAGATTTACAACAATAAAATACATAATCATTTGCTTAGACCATCATTATCAAACATACTACAAGTGACTGTATTTTTCAGTAACCACTTACTGCAAGTGTGTGATACACATCATCAGCTGTCCGGCCTGCGAGATCGAGAGCTGCGTACGTGTCGTCTTTAGCACTCGGCCCAGCGGTCTGCAGAGAGGAGGGGAGGAGAACGTGAGCAGGTTCGGCTGAAGATCTTTACAGTAAGAGTTTATTATGAACAAAGAAATCACCTGATGGATATTTCTGTAATAACTCACCTGATAGTCACCATCATCTTCCTTTTTCTTCTTTCTCTTGCATCTGCTCACACAAAGTCAAATATTTATTCAATTCAATTCAGTTTATTTCTAGAGCACATTTAAAACAGCAGAATCGGATCAAAGTGCTGTACAGCTCAGGGGAATTGAGGTCAAAAAGGCACCTCAACATTACAGCACAAGACAGGGTAATATAAAACAAAACACACAAAGATAATAAAATATACAAAGTATAAATCTCATTAAAATGACTAATTAAACACATGACTTAAAAAACAAGGCTTAGATACAGTCATATGCCAAAGAGAAAAGATGGATCTTAAGACAAGATTTAAATTCTTCAGTAGTTGAAACAGATCAGGTAGTGTATTCGACAGTCTAGAGGCAGCTACTGAGAACGCACAGTCACCCTTGTATTTTAATCGTGAACAAATTTATCCATCAGAAACATCTTAAGAGGAATTAGTGATGAATTTATCAGAATAAATATTCTCACCTCAGCCAGAAGAGTGCAGAGAGAAGAGCTGCAAGCCCAAAAAGTCCAACTCCAACAGCCACATACACAATCAAAGAACCATGAAGGAAACCTGATAGTACCCACACACACACACACACACACAGGAAGAGCAGAAGTGAAAAGATTTTTTAAAAAGAAAATCCATAGTGCATGATGTATAACGGAGCAGAGATCAAACATGGACATATAATCATCGCTCTCACCATTTAAAATGATGGACACTGCAGCTGATCTCTCAGAGCCGTGTTTATTCTGAGCCTCGCAGTAGTACTGTCCACTCTGTAGAGCTCTGTAACTCTGTCCAGATCCTACAGGTGATGATTCTTTCTCCTTAAACCAGGTGTACTTCTCCACAGGTGGGTTAGCATCACTGCTGCAGGTCAGAGTCACTGAACTGCCCTCCACTATCTCACCAGAGGAGCTGATGGACACTGAGACGTTCTTTGGAGGATCTAGAATGGGTAGGGAATTTAGACTTTAAATTAAATATATGATAGTTTTATCTCTTATTGGCTGTGAGGTGATCTTCAGCTTTAACTTACACAGAACATTCAGAGTTACACCGATGGAGTCCTGATGTCCGACTTCATTACTGCAACTGCACTTGTACTCTCCACTGTCCTCAGTTCTGATCTTGGAGATGATGTAGGTCTTTCCTTTTCCTACTGATGTCTTCCCCTTAAACCAGGTGTAGATCTCCACAGGTGGGTTAGCATCACTGCTGCAGGTCAGAGTCACTGAACTGCCCTCCACTATCTCACCAGAGGAGCTGATGGACACTGAGACGTTCTTTGGAGGATCTAGAATGGGTAGGGAATTTAGACTTTAAATTAAATATATGATAGTTTTATCTCTTATTGGCTGTGAGGTGATCTTCAGCTTTAACTTACACAGAACATTCAGAGTTACACCGATGGAGTCCTGATGTCCGACTTCATTACTGCAACTGCACTTGTACTCTCCACTGTCCTCAGTTCTGATCTTGGAGATGATGTAGGTCTTTCCTTTTCCTACTGATGTCTTCCCCTTAAACCAGGTGTAGATCTCCACAGGTGGGTTAGCATCACTGCTGCAGGTCAGAGTCACTGAACTGCCCTCCACTATCTCACCAGAGGAGCTGATGGACACTGAGACGTTCTTTGGAGGATCTAGAATGGGTAGGGAATTTAGACTTTAAATTAAATATATGATAGTTTTATCTCTTATTGGCTGTGAGGTGATCTTCAGCTTTAACTTACACAGAACATTCAGAGTTACACCGATGGAGTCCTGATGTCCGACTTCATTACTGCAACTGCACTTGTACTCTCCACTGTCCTCAGTTCTGATCTTGGAGATGATGTAGGTCTTTCCTTTTCCTACTGATGTCTTCCCCTTAAACCAGGTGTAGATCTCCACAGGTGGGTTAGCATCACTGCTGCAGGTCAGAGTCACTGAACTGCCCTCCACTATCTCACCAGAGGAGCTGATGGACACTGAGACGGTCTTTGGAGGATCTAGACAGTTCCATGATAAGAGTGAGGAAATCAGTTCATGATCATAATCAATGATTTTCTTGATTCCTTTACTTTCATTAAATATCATGTGCTTCATCGTCTATTGTGTTACACAATATATAAGAAAAGATAAATAAAGCTCACATCTGATGCTGAGGGTTTGAGCAGGAGAGGGGAGATGTTCATATCCTCTTACAGCACAGCTATAACTGCCTGCATCCTCACTGCTGACCCGCTGCAGGTGGACTTCATTGCTCTTGGTGGTGTTTGTGGTTAAACCACGGCTGTTTTTGTACCAGATGAATGTGGGATCAGTCAGACTGCAGGTGGTTTTACAGGTCAGAACGGCTGATTGTCCCTCTGACACTTCTGCAGGAGCGATCACCTGAAGATCTTAAACAACGAGAGAAACATTAATCTGCTTCAGTGAATAATCTACCAGCTCGTTTCCCTCAGTCAGTCCTTCACAGTTTTTATGCAGATAAAGAACATAAACTCTGTGTTTGCCTAAAAGTTAAAAGTTGTCAATTTAATTAATTAATTAATTAATTAATTAATTAATTAATTAATACATTAATTATAGGCCCTGATTTATTGAGCAAGAGAGGGAGAGTATGTGTGTGATAAATAAACTAATTTAGCACCTACAGTGTGAGTGATTGTCTTATACAAATATATTATACTCGACCCGTAATTACACATACATGCAGCTCATTTTAAATATAAAACAAACTTTATCACAGAAATATAATCTTAATTCTGAAAATCTTTCTTACTGACATTATTTCTAGGAACTGAACATAAAGTCTGTATAAATGTATATTTTTCCTTTAAGTGGTGAACATGGGATTATATAGACATGTATTTATACCAAAGTCAGAATTTTTAAATTGCTTAAAACTGATTAGTCTTCAATTTAATCAGTTTTTATTACATGCTAATATAATAAATTCATCTTTTGTGTTCTCTCTTATTATGTGTAATGGAAGCATGGAACTACATTACCCATCAGCCCCTGCATGTCACGTCACCCTCAGCTGTGTCTCATTATGCCTTCTTACACTATTTAAGTTCTGGTGGTTGTGTGTTTCTTGGTCAAGCTTTATGTTGTTGTTGTTGTTCACCCATGTTGCAGGTTGTTTCTTGGCTTATAGTCTTGTTTTGGTTATTTGTTAGTGTATGACTTGTTAATTTAATAAAACGTCTGCACTTGCATCCACCTCAGCTACCCATTCCTGACATGATGAAGCTGTTATGATGATTATGTAATTATCTTCTTAAGCTCTGACTGGCACTTTTTGTTTAGCTGTTTATGTATTTGTTTTTGTTTTGTTTGTTTTAGCAATTTAATGTCCTTTAATTAACATTTGTTTCTGTCTTCTGAAATTTCATTTTACATTTCTGATCTAACAGCTAAAGAGAAAATTTAACACAGAAACTTTTGTAAATCACCTGTAAAACAAGCAGCAATGTTCAATTTATCAGATCCACAACAAAATTAGTGTCTGAGTTTGTAATCTTAGTAAATCAAAGCTTTTAAGTATTTAATTAAAAAAAAAAAAAAATATATATATATATATATATATATATATATATATATATATATATAAATAATTCAATAAGAACACATTAAAGATCTTCATTAATCTGGTACAAAACTCTCACACTCCTGTATCTAAAGACAGATTATGGCCTGAGTGATATATGTAGAAAATAAGATGATTTTATTTACCTGTAACAGTGAGTGTAACTCCGGGTTTACCCAGCCATCTTTCTGTTTCTTCGTTTGTTCTGATTCTGAAGTAGTACATGTGTTCATCTGTTTTCTTCACATCACTCAGTCTGAGGGAGAAGTGATTCTGTTCATCTCCTAAATACTCCACTCTGTCTGAGTAACCTGCTTCATTACGCAGATCAGTCGGCTCTTTATCCTCAACTGGGTTTATTAACCAAAACCTGTTCTTCACTGTAAGACGTGTTGGGTGTGTGTAAGTGCCGTTCATAAACACTGTAGATCCTTTTATAGCACAGAGATTTAGTTGGCTGTATTTCACACTCCATTCATTCCCAAGAGCTCCTGAAGCATGATACATGAAAGAGGTGATTAGAGGTCATTATCCTGAGCCCCATAAAACACTGAGCTAGCTTACAGCTTCACTTCTGTCCTCTGGAACTCCAGGTTGGAGAAATAAAACAATTCTTTACCACTGGAAGAAAACTGTGTGTAGGATTTGGACATAGCGGTGTGTTCTAAATTCAGAGCTCGTAATGTGGAATTAATATTTAACAGCATCCACTACTATTCAGTCGTCACTTACATCTGTTTTTCTTTAAATCCAGTGTCACTGATAGACAAATTGTAACAAGAATATTTCACCTGGACTTCAGGTTTTGTGGGCAGGAGATGATGTTATTGTTTATTCCATTTTATATCTTACTAAGAGTTGAGTTAAGCACACACACATCCATATTCAGACCTCAGATTTAACTGCAGACTAAAACACTATTCACACGTTATGTGAGAGTTATGCACGGGGGCGGGGTTTTTAAAAAACAGAGGCGTGTCTTAGTTAAACGTGATTCTGACCACGAACTTAATCCCATTTTTCTCAAGTAATATCAGCTCAAGGGAGGAGCAGTGTTATATTTATAATGTTACAGTTATAACAAGTATCAAAATATACTGGTGGTTAAAGTTGTATTTATTGTCTCTGGGGTGTGTAGTTGTGATGATGTTAATGTGTGACTCACCTGAGATCATGAACAGAAAGATCAGATAAAGTGGAGAAGCCATTTTGAGGGACATCACTGATGGAAAGCTTCTATAGAAAAAAAATATATAAAATTTGCTTATAATAAGTCACAACAACAACATACAATCTACTAAGCTGTTAATCCTCCTTTTCTTTAGAGAAATAATTAAGTAATGACATACAATTATCACAGCATCCATCAGAAGTCTTTCATTAGCTGAGGGATTATTTATTTTAATACCACAGTGCAGTTGAATTCTGGTTTCTGATTGGTCAGAAGGTGTTGATTAATAATTAATCAACACCTTGTACAGCGAACGCTTCACATAAATGGATTAAACAAATGACTATAATCATTGATATGGTGAAGTTTTCTGTAAGGAGAAATTTATATAATGGAAGGAGTCTCCAGTGTCAGAGCTTTGTAATAGTAAGAGGTAAAGCTGTAACTTTAAGATTTATTACTTGTCCATGAAGCTAAGTAAATATTTCGAGTTTAAATAGTGCATGCACTCATGGGACGAACAGCAGTGATGATTGATTCGTGGTCTCGCTGGTTCATAAGTTTCAATATTTTCAGCAATAAACTGAATTACACAGCAGATTGCATCAGAAACTAAGAATGGAAAGAGCAGGAATATAGAAGACAAACTGAACATGAAATTCTAGCTGTATGAAACACATTTGATAAATGAATAGAGCTAAATGTATTGGCCCCGATGGCCTTCCACACTACATCACCACAGTACCACCTACAGCCACAGCTACATAATCAGCCTTTCTCCTCTCTGCTCCTGGAGTACTCCTGCTCTACTAATGTCAGTGTTTTCCCTTTTCCCAACACACCTGATTCAACTCATCAGATAATTAACAAAGCAGACATGAGTGTGTTACAGCAGGAAAATGCTATATAAGATAACATTAGTCCTGTAGCAGGACTCAGAAACATGACAATAGGTGTGGGCCACATGACCAAAATATCAAATCACACTTCATACCATACATGAAGACATTTTCAGGGTACACAATATGTATCACTATATAAACACTTGCTAAGGAACTGTCAGCAAAATAGAAAAAGAAAAAACAAAAAAACAATGAAACTGCTACTACACTTACTATGGCCTGTCAGTCAGTCTGTGCATTACCATGGCAACATGCAGCCTTGGCTTCTTTGGGAACTATTTCTATCGAAGGAGCAAAAATAACCAAAATATTTGGCCATATTGTGTCTGACATGTCAGTTACTTGATATTGATTTCTTATTAATAGAACTGTCACACTTGCAATCGTGCTGTTTATCTGTGGCCTCGTGCCTACGGCCACATCACAGCCACGCCCATATTCAGTTTAACAGTTTAACACATTCTTGCTCATGTCTTATTGCTTAATTAATTTTAAAAATAATTATTTATCATTAAAGGTAAGGAAACAAAAAATATTAGTAAAAAATTGCAACATTTTGCCATTTTAAATATTCAATACAAATATTTTAACATCGAGTTTGAAATTATTATAAAAAGAACACAAAAAGCCACAATTATCTCAGACACAATTCATCATGAAATCAGTATTATATCCATAATTCCCAGCACAGATAAGCGATCGGTAAAATCGATAAAAGTTGCCAACAGTCACGTAGTTCCCAATTTAACAACACAAACTACAACCGTGTTGGAAAAACAACACTGAGCCTCTCTATGTTCAGGAAATGTACATATACTGAGGAAATTTAGTAAAATATTAAACATTCTTACTGTGCCTTCTCGACCTTCATGTCCAGCAACCAAACTACGACTAAAGAAAAGCGTGAGAGAAAGAATGTGTGGTTAAGAGGTGTTGCTGATGTGTGTGAAAACACGCCTTTTTGTTTCCTCTTTATTGCTCCCTAAATATATTTTTAAGAAACCCTAAGAGACTAGCACTGAAGCAGAGAGTTTTCGCCTCGAGTAGGATGAAGTCATTTTTGGGTAATGTGCTGCGTGCTTGTGCATTAATTACCTCAGATGTTTGATACAAAAGCAAATTAATTACAATAGATTACTTTTTATTAATTAAGCCAAAAAAAAAAACTTTACTAGCATTTTCAAACATGTGTTATTGCATCAGCAAGACTGTCTTTGCACCAGAGTAAAAACTATGCATGCATTGTGTACAGTACATTTTAACACATCAGTCCAATGTGTGAATGAATCAACCCATTGCCATGCCAACTGAGGAAGTGAAACAACACCCCAAACCACAAAACACACACTACACAATGTTTAAAACTGTCTGTTTTATTTTTAAAATGAGTAATTTATAAATATTATGAGTATTTATCTAATTGTGTGGTATATTTTATCTTTCTGTCTTTCTTAGACTTTCTATCCTCCCTAATGTGATACAACAAGCATTAGGTATTTTTATCATCTATATCTAAATTACGAAGTAAGCCAATACCCTTTATAAATAAACAGCTTAGCTCATTGCTTGAAAGTGATCTAATGCTGATGCTAATCTTTGCTAATGCTAACTCTAGTTGAAATCTACTCTAGGGGCCTCCGTACATCCTGGGGCAGATCTCTGTGAACATGGGCAGGAATGGGGTCAGCTCAGGGGGAAAAAAAAAATCATTCAAATGTTGAACCCAGCTACTTAACCTTTAGACTCTGGACTAATGCAGCTTTAACAGGAAGTGTTGGTGTTGAATTGTCCTGTAGTGCAGTACCGCTGCTCTGCCACGGGGGCAGTCATGAGCAGTTACTTTTCTAAACACTAATCTCACGTGTCAATCCTGTCTTCAATGTCTCCCTTCATCACTCGGAAGTGTGTATCACCTACATCACATGTCTATGAGTGTGTAGTTTCGAGAAGATTTATAATATAATATTGAATATAATAGCAAAATACCAAAAGTAATACTGTAATACTGAATATTGCATCACTATAAGTTTAGGATGTTGTGACAGGAAAAAGTTCACTTCCTGAGAAGACAGATTTTTATTTAATAGTGAATGAATGTGTTGTGATATGAAAGTTTCTGAAATGAACTCAACAGCTCCTCCTTCAGGCCAAAGGAGTCACAGCAGGAGATGGTCATAGAGAGAAACACATTAACCCAGTGTTAATTATGGCTTTACAGGACTGTGAACACTGATACACACCGGCATGATTAAGTAAAATAAAAAAAAAGTAGATGGTCATTTATCATACACACTTCAAGTAAATGACCTCATTTAAAGACACACTGCACCAGTGTATACATGATAAACATTATACACAATTATCCATAACATTAAAACCACCTGCCTAATATTACGTAGTTCCCCCTTGTGCTGCCAAAACATCTCTGACCTGTCGAGGCATGGACTCCACAAGACTTCTGAAGGTGTGCTGTGGTATCTGGAACAAGATGTTAGCAGCAAATCCTTTAAGTCCTGTAAGGGGCCTCCATGGATCAGACTTGTTTGTCCAGCCCATCACAGATGCTCGATCAGATTGAGATCTGGGGAATTTGGAGGCCAAGTCAACACCTTGAACTCTTTGACATGTTCCATAAACTTTTCCTGAACAATTTTTGCAGTGTGGCAGGGTGCATTATCCTGCTGAAAGATGCCACTGCCATTACGGAATAGAGTGGCCATGAAATATTGTACTTGGTCTGCAACTATGCACATGGTCCGTTTCAAAGAAACATCCATATGAATGCCAGAACCCAAAGCATCACACTGACTCTGCCGGCTTGTCTTCTTCCCATAGTGCATCCTGGTGCCATCTCTTCCCAAGGTAAGCAACGCACACACACCCTGCCATCTACATGATGGAAAAGAAAACTTGATTCATCAGACCAGGCCACCTTCTTCTATTGCTCGATGGTCCAGTTTTGAGGCTCACATGCCCATTGTAGGTGCTTTCGGTGGTGGACAGGGGTCAGCATGGGCACTCTGACAGGTCTGCAGCTACGCATCCCCATATGCAGCAAGTTGCTATGCACTGTGTGTTCTGACACCTTTTTATTAACTTTTTTCAGCAATTTGTGCTATAGTAGCTCTTCTGTGGGATCAGACCAGATGGACTAGTCTTCGCTCCCCACGCACATCAATGAGACGTCCATGACCCTGTCACTGGTTCACTGGTTGTCCTTCCTTGGACTACTTTGGTACACACTAACCACTGCATACTGGAAACACCCCACAAGACCTGCCGTGACCTGACCCAGTCATTCAGCCATCACAATGTGGCCCTTGTCAAAGTCACTCAGACTCTGACGCTTGCCCATTTTTCCTGCTTCCAACACGTCAACTTCTAGAATTGACTGTTCAATTCAATTCAGTTCAATTTGTTTCCAGAAATAAATACATTCAAATTGAATTAAATGATAATAAATTGTAAATATGTGAATTTATCCCTAATGAGCAAGCCAGAGGCAACGGTGGCAAGAAAAAAAATTCCCTGAGACGATATGAGGAAGAAACCTTGAGAGAAACCAGGCTCAAAAGGGAACCCATCCTCATCTGGGTGCTAACGGATAATGCAATTATAAATAAATCCCTTCTACAACTGTGTACTACATGGACATAGTGCAATTGTGCAATCAGTAAATTCATATTCATATTTCAAAATATAATTGTTATAAACTTATAAATGAGCAAAAGCATTTATTATCATATAGCATGTTGCATGTAACTGTCGTCGCTATTCCGTCATGTTGGTGGCTTTCCCAGACTTTGTAAGGAAGGAATTTTTGAAACTGGACCTTTATGAATTTTAATTGAATACTCATGCTTTAGAAGGAAGCTCTTTGGATTAAAGATTTTTTCTGGAATTATATTGATCTTTAACCTGGATTTTTAAGTAGGATGCAGAGTTCATAATGAGTCCTTCACATATCCAAACTGTGAATGGCAGCTAACAGATTAATCCTGACAAATGTTTACACTTTACACAATATTCTCCAGTTCTGTTGTTTAAAGTTGTCATGATTTGATTTCTTGTCGATTTCATAAAGCAAGTGTCCAGAAGACATCAGAAAGTCTAAAGACGGCTTTACACTGTATGATTTTCAGCCCGATTTTGCTGACACAGACAAAACTTACACGTTGTAAAAGAAATGTTTGTTTGTGAGCTGAGACCGGAGGTCTTACAACGCACAATGCGACACGCTCACCAGCGGATGATTAAGTGCCACTGGTCTGGCAGGATGAGATCTGTTAAAGCACTGCTGAAATCGTACAGTGTAAAACCAGCTTAATTTACAAATTAGCCATCGATGTTTCTAGAAGCTTTCCACTGACCAAGTAGGTGTTGTGATGAGGTTGAATAAACGGATGAATGGAAACTTTGTTGAGTACTTATCATTGTGCCTCGTGTCTCATGCGGTGAAATTAACGTGCTTCTGCAGATGTAGCATCAGATGGCTAAATGGAATACATTCACTTACCCTTAATGAGGGAGTTTGTTCATTTTATGTTTTTCTTATTTCAGTGGTTTATGTCTGCAGTGTTTTCACCCTGTCTAATAATACATTTTGATGTATTCCTCAGACACGATTATCATTGCTGCAGAGAATAAAAGAAGGAACAGACAACCAGATTATTGTGTGCGTCGTCCATTTAAAGTTTGTGACGGTTGTGTGGGATGTGTTAAGGCCACATTGGGGACAACAATCGTTACAGCAACACACCTGATTCAACTCATCAGATGATTAACAAAGCAGACATGAGTGTGTTAAAGCAGGAAAATGCTATATAAGATAACATTACTCCTGTAGCAGGACTCAGAAACATGACAACAGGTGTGGGCCACATGACCAAAATATCAAATCACACTTCATACCATACATGAAGACATTTTCAGGGTACACAATATGTATCATTATATAAACACTTGCTAAGGAACTGTCAGCAAAATATCAAAAAAAAAAGAAACTGTTTTAGAAACTACACTTACTACGGCCTGTCAGTCAGTCTGTGTGTTACCATGGCAACATGCAGCCTTGGCTTCTTTAGGAACTATTTCCATTGACGGAGCAAAAATAACCAAAAAATTTGGCCATATTTTGTCTGACATGTCAGTTACTTGATATTAATTTCTTATTAATAGAACTGTCACACTTGCAATCGTGCTGTTTATCTGTGGCCTCGTGCCTACGGCCACATCACAGCCACGCCCATATTCAGTTTAACAGCATTCTTGCTCATGTCTTATTGCTTAATTAATTTTAAAAATAATTATTTATCATTAAAAAAATAAGGAAATATAAAAAAAAATATTAGCAAAAAATTGCAACATTTTGCCCTTTTAAATATTCAATACAAATATTTTAATATTGACTTTGAAATTGTTATAAAAATACACAAAAAGCCACAATTGTCTCAGACACAATTCATCATGAAATCAGTATTATATCCATAATTCCCAGCACAGATAAGCAATCGGTAAAAGTTGCCAAAATTCACGTAGCTCCCAATTTAACAACAAAAACTACAACCGCATTGAAAAAAAACCAACACTGAGCCTCTCTATGTTCAGGAAATGTACATATACTGAGGAATAAATATTAAAATATTATTAAAATTAAATTAAAAAATTAAAATATTAAACATTATGTTTTCTTACTGTGCCTTCTTGACCTTCATGTCCAGCAACCAAACTACGACTAAAGAAAAGCGTGAGAGAAAGAGTGTGTGGTTAAGAGGTGTTGCTGATGTGTGTGAAAACACCCCCTTTTTGTTTCCTCTTTATTGCTGAATTAGTCCCTACGTCAGAATAGGAGAAAATATTCAGACAAAGAAAGATAAAAGATATACATTTTAAATGAATCTAAAGAAAATTCTCTATAGTAATCTGTAGTGCTTGTGCATTTATTACCTCAGAAGTTTTATACAAAAGCAAATTAAATACACCAGACTTTTTTTATTAATTAAGGCAAAAATAAAACTTTACTAACATTTTCAAACATGTGCTATTGCATCAGATTGTGTTTGCACCAGAGTAAAAACTGTGTATGCATTGTGTACAGTACATTTTAACACATCAGTCCAATGTGTGAACAAATGAACCCATTGCCATGCCAACTGAGGAAGTGAAACTACACCCCAAACCACAAAACATACACTACACAATGTTTAAAACTGTCTGTCCTATTTTTAGGTATTATGGGTATTTATCTAATTGTGTGGTATATTTCATCTTGGGGCAGATCTCTGTGAACATGGGCAGGAATGGGGTCAGCTCAGGGAGTGGAAAAAAAAACAAATATATTCAAATGTTGATCCCAGCTACATAACCTTTAGACTCTGGACTAATGCAGCTTTAACAGGAAGTGTTGGTGTTGAATTGTCCTGTAGTGCAGTACCACTGCTCTGCCACAAGGGGCAGTCATGAGCAGTTACTTTTCTAAACGCTAATCTCACATTTCAATTTCTGTTTGTGTAAGCAGAACTCAGATGGCAGTCCAAGTCCAAGATGGCGGCGCGGCAGTAGCACGCAGCGACCACTCCGGATACAAAATGGTGCTTTTTTCGTCCTTAGGCCGACTTTTTAACAGCACATGGACATCGGAGCTACCGGTGTTCGTGTATACCACCGCCAGACAGACACAACAATACAGCCACTCTGCAGGATGATCTGGTGGAGAAGCTAGGCGATCTCGGCTTGCTGCGGGGACCAGGCCTCCAGCCCTCGGCGTCGCCTGATGCCGGTGGCCGGGGGAGGGGACGTCGCAAGCGGTGCGCGAGAAAGCAGAAGCGCGACAAGAGGGCGGGGGTTCGTACTAGGCTAAAAACAAACCCTAGCCGTCTGGCTCTCCCATCCATCCTGCTCTCCAATGTCTGCTCCCTGGACAATAAACTGGATTACATCCGACTCCAGAAAACTACGTGGCGTGAGTTCAGAGACTGCTGCGTCTTTGTTTTCACGGAGACGTGGCTCAGCGACAGAGTTCCGGACGCTGCCATTCAGCTAGACGGGCTAGCCTCGTTTCGAGCCGACAGAAACACTGCTCTGTGCGGTAAGGCTCGCGGCGGTGGCTTGTGTTTACATCAACACGGAATGGTGCAAGAACTCTGTACTAGTCTCTAGTTACTGCTCATCGCTGGTGGAGTTTGTGACTGTTAGATGCAGACCTTTCTATTTACCACAGGAATTCACTATCATCCTCATAATTGGTGTATACATTCCCCCCAGTGCTAACGCTAATGCTAAGGAGGCGCTCTGTGAACTGTATGGGGCTATTAGCGAGCTGCAGAACTCAAACCCTGACGGACTGTTTATTGTTGCCAGAGATTTCAACTATTCAAATCTCAAGTCAGTGCTCCCTAAATTCCATCCGCATGTGGACTTTGCAACAAGAGGGAAGAACGTGCTGGACCTTGTTTACACAAACATCCCAGGCGCATACTGGGCGGAGCCCCGCCCCCACCTCGGCTACTCAGACCACATCTCTGTTATGCTAATCCCAGCATACAGACCGCTAGTCAGACGAACCCAACCGATTCTGAAGCAGGTGAAAACCTGGCCAGCAGGAGCCATCTCTGCTCTTCAGGACTGTTTTGAACACACTGACTGGCACATGTTCAGGGAAGCGGCAACTGACGGCGACTTCACCGACTTGGAAGAATACACGACATCAGTGACCTGCTATATCAGCAAGTGCATTGATGACGTCACTGTCTCCAAGACCATCACCTCACGCTCCAACCAGAAGCCATGGATGACTGCAGAGGTGCGCGCGCTACTGAGGACCCGGGACTCTGCTTTCAGAGCAGGCGACAAGGTGGCCCTAAGAACAGCGAGGGCCAAACTGTCCCGGGCCATCAAAGAAGCAAAGCGCGCACACGCTCAGAGAATCCACAACCACTTCAAAACCAGCAGAGACACACGGCGCATGTGGCAGGGCATCCAGAACATCACAAATTACAGGACACCACCATCTCCCTGTGACAGTGATGCCTCCCTCCCAGATGCGCTGAACGACTTCTACGCCCGGTTCGAGGCACAGAACGGCGTGACGGCGAGGAAGACCACCCCTTCTCCCAATGGCCAGGTGCTGTGTCTAACCACGGCCGACGTGAGAAAGACAGATCTACACAGAGTCAACCCACGAAAGGCTGCTGGACCAGACAACATTCCTGGCAGGGTGCTCAGGGGATGTGCAGACCAGTTGGCAGATGTTTTCACGGACATCTTCAACACCTCCCTGTGCAGCACCGTTGTTCCGACGTGCTTCAAGGCCACCACCATCGTCCCCGTGCCAAAGAAGTCTTCAGTGTCCTGCCTCAATGACTACCGTCCCGTTGCACTTACACCCATCATCATGAAGTGCTTCGAGAGGCTCGTCATGAGGCACATCAAGACCCTGCTGCCTCCCTCACTGGACCCCCTGCAATTCACTTACCGCCCCAACCGCTCAACAGATGACGCCATCACCACCGCCCTCCATCTGGCCCTCACCCACCTGGACAATAAAGACACTTATGTTAGAATGCTGTTCATAGACATTAGTTCAGCATTCAATACAATCATTCCTCAGCACCTGATTGGAAAGCTGAACCTGCTGGGCCTGAACACCTCCCTCTGTAACTGGATCCTGGACTTCCTGACCGGGAGACCTCAGTCAGTCCGGATCGGGAACAGCATCTCCAACACCACCACACTGAGCACTGGAGCCCCACAGGGCTGTGTGCTCAGTCCATTGCTGTTCACTCTGCTGACTCACGACTGTGTAGCAATGCACGGCTCAAATCACATCATCAAGTTCGCCAATGACATGACCGTGGTGGGTCTCATCAGCAAGAACGACGAGTCAGCATACAGAGATTAGGTGCAGCGGCTAACGGACTGGTGCAGAGCCAACAACCTGTCCCTGAATGTGGACAAAACTAAAGAGATGGTTGTTGACTTCAGAAGAGCACAGAGTGACCACTCTCCGCTGAACATCGGCGGCTCCTCCATGGAGATCGTCAAGAGCACCAAGTTTCTTGGTGTTCACATGGCGGAGAACCTCACCTGGTCGCTCAACACCAGCTCCATAACAAAGAAAGCCCAGCAGCGCCTGTACTTTCTGCGAAGGCTGAGGAAAGCGCATCTCCCTCCCTCCATCCTCACCATGTTCTACAGAGGGACTATCGAGAGCATCCTGAGCAGCTGCATCACTGCCTGGTTTGGGAATTGCACTGTCTCAGATCGCAAGACCATGCAGCGGATAGTGAGGACAGCTGAGAAGATCATCGGGGTCTCTCTTCTCTCCTTCTCGGACATTTACACCTCCCGCTGCATCCGCAAAGCCACCAGCATTGTGGATGACCCCACACACCCCTCACACACACTCTTCACCCTCCTGCCGTCTGGTAAACGGTATCGAAGCATTCGGGCCCTCACAACCAGACTGTGCAATAGTTTCTTCCCTCATGCCATCAGACTCCTCAACACCTAGAACTGGACTGAAGGAAGGAACACACACACACATACATATACACACATACACACAACTGAACATCTTCCATGCACATGTTTTACACATGTTTTGCACATGTTTTATGCTGCTGCTGCTACTATTATGTTTACACATAATACATTATGTTTACATTACTTCAGTTATTTATATCAAACTCTGTATTATTTGCACTATTGTCACTTGGTCAATTTCAAACAGAACTGCGTACTGGTTGGTGTTGTAGTTACTGTACTGTCTTGTTCTGTCTTGTGCGTCCGCACGTTTGCACTTGTGCACTTTATGTTCAATTTATGTAGTCCCCGTAGTTCTGTGTCGTTCTGTGTTGTCTTATGTAGCACCTTGGTCCTGGAGAAACGTTGTTTCGTTTCACTATGTACTTGTATATGGCTGAAATGACAATAAACTCCACTTGACTTAAATGCGTGTAAAGCAGTTCTTTCCACATGACTGAGTGAAATAAACTGAACAGCTCCTCCTTCAGGCCAAAGGAGTCACAGCAGGAGATGGTCATAGAGAGAAACTCATTAACCCAGTGTTAATTATGGCTTTACAGGACTGTGACACTGATACACACCGGCATGATTAAGTAAAAAAAAAAAAAAAAAAAGATGGTCATTTGTCATACACACTTCAATAAATGACCTCATTTAAAGACACACTGCATCTCAATGCACCAGGGTATACATGATAAACACTATATATTTATATATTTGACTGAATCTTGTAAGACATATTGAGGATGAGCATTCCTTTTTATTACGCTGAGTTACAAATAAAGGAAAAAATAAACCAACAAAACAAAATAATGCTAAAGTAACAGATATACACCAAACAAAGTAATAAACAGTAATAAAATACACTTAGGTTTAGGGGTAAATATTTAAAATATTCCAGCATACTCTATATGATAAACATAAAAAGATAAACTATAAAAATACAGTATAACCATATATTTATACATTATAAATCAACACAACAATTATCATATAGCATGTTATAGATAAGGGATTTCACCCCTGAACCTAGAGAAATGATGAACACCCCCTTAACATGAAATTTCAACTCGTTAACTTGGGGTAGTCTTCTCAAGTACCAGTTCCTTCCCCTTTTACGGAGTTACAGCACAACAACACGGCCGCTCGTTCTGTGAACAGTGTAAAGTTGGTCTTCTCTACTTTTAAATGAGTTTAAAGCAGTACTGGCTTTAGATCAGTTAATATATAGACAGTATAGTTTTGAGAAGGTAATCATCAACATTACAGTAATCACTAATGTACTCTAGCTTATTGCTAAGCTACTTACTGTTGTCTGCTGTAAGTGCTGTGATGCAATTTTAGTCCAAAATGTTGCATGAATGTTTATAGGGAACAGAACCAATAGTGCGGTTATAGTAGCTGTTTATGAGCTTCTGCTCTGACAGAACAAACAAAAGACACGCTTTTATGGAGATGTCCATGTTTTTTTTTTTCTCCACTTTGCGAATTGCAAATTAGCTATCGATAAATGAAAAACAAATACGTTTTTAGATTTCCAGTATGTACAGGCAGAAGTTTTATCAAAGTCTGGTGATGTTGATCATAATAAGCTGAATTTAACCAGGTGCTATATTTTCATTGGGCCTAACTGGATTTTGAGTTAGGATCCGCAAGTGAGTCACATTTACATTTACATTTATCTCATGGGGCTGAGGCTTTAAATATTCAAAATGTGAACGTTAGCTAACAGTTTAGTCCAAATATTTTTTTTAGTTATCCAATGTTCTCCAGTTACACTTGGTTGCACATGATATACACATCAAGACATCAGAAGGTATCAAAAAATAAAAAATAAAAAAGCTCATGTGGCATCTGGAGAGTTTCTAGAAGCTTTCCACTGACCAGGTGGGAGCTGTGGTGAGGTTGAATAAATGGGTGAATGTTGATTAATTCACTCTGCTGTAGATCACAGTGGGATCCTCAGCATTGGAAGGCCTGCAGAAAAAGAGTAAATGATCAGAGTAAGATCCAGCAGAAGATCATTTCCAGCTCTGTTGGAGTGGAGGAAACAGACGGGCTCCTCTCACCTGTAGTCAGCACCGGTGCGAGTAAATCTAATACTAGCGTACTGAACCTCCTTGTCCTCAGAGCCAGAAGCTTTCACAGCAGAACTCTCAGCGCTTCCGGGGTCACCGGCACTCCGGCGTACAACTCTGGCATACAGGACTTCATCCTGATCGGCCGAGGCTGAATCAGGTACAGTGTTGATTGGATTTGTCATTGCTACATTGGCATAAACATCATCCTGAGGTGGGAGAACATGACATCACAGAGACAGAGGAGTGAAAATGGTGAACATCTACATCACATTGTCGTTGAATTCTGGATTGTGATTGGTCAGAAGGTATTGATTAATTTTCTATAACAGCAGCTCCGACAGTAGGGCAGCTGCAAATCACAGGTTTATAGTAATGCACTCATTCGTTATACGTTATCGTTTCTATAGTAACGGCTCATTCACAGGGGTGTGTACAGTGGATGCTGCACATAAACAGATTAAAAAATGGGTATAATCATTGATATGGTTAAGTCTTCTGTAAGGAGACATGTATTTAACATTTATGGAAGGAGTCTCCAGTGTCATTGTAGCAGTCAGAGGTAAAGCTGTAACTTTAAGTTTTTTTGACATCTTCAGGACAGAGGAGTTTACGCTTTGCAGTATCTGAGGGAACGACTGTTTATAGCTGCGATAACATAAATGTGAACAGGAACTAACTTGTTTCACGAATGTCCCACAACATTAAATGTAACTATAAACAGATAAAAGTATGAAGTGTGGTACTGAAATAAATAAACAAGTAGAACTGGGGATGCCTCTGTTACATAAAGCAGGTCCAGGCAAGTTGAGATGGATGCAAATGCAGTAAAGGTTTTACTGAAGAGAGGCAGGCAGAAGAATCCAAAACGACAGACAGAATCAGCATCAATGAATATGCGTGGGTCAGACAATCAGCAAACAGAGAACGCTGGGCAAAGGCAGAACACGAAAACCATGTAATAAACAAAGTCGAGAAACCAGGAAAACAAACACAGAACAAAGGCTTGGTATGGATCAGGCCACAAAACACTGAAACAATACTTTGCAACTTTACAACGAAACACGAGGGTATAAATAAACAGACTAATCAAGGTCAAATCTATTTCAAGGTCAAATCAAGGTCGAAGCTATTGACGAAAACATATTTCTGACATTTGACCTTGATATGACCTTGACCCTGATTGGATCAATTCCAAAATGTATTCAAGTAAAAATCTATTCATCTACAGCTTATAATGTTAATGCCAAATAAACAAACACTCAACACTTGTTCTTGAGATTTTTTGCTTACAAGAATCTCAGATGTATGCACAGAAGGACCTAGTGGCGGGGGCAAAAAAATTGTAATCCCTGGCAAATCGCTGTTGTATAAGAGGAAAAAAACACTTAGGCACATGCTGTTATAGGAAATTAATCACAGTTGGGGTGGTAACAATAACTCACCACTCCGTTGTTGGTTATTTTGCTATAATAGAAATACACTGGAGTTTTTAAATGATAGTATAAACACACTTCTGAACAATTATCTGTACATTTACCTGTTTTGAACTTTGGTCTGCTGTTGAACCATTTCTTTTCTTTTTCCTGTTGAAAAAAAAAACAACAATAAAATATCTACATTGAATGAAATATAATAAATCCATTAGTCCTGTCACAGTAAACACTAAACATACACAATATGGCCAAAAGTACGTGCACCCCAACCATCACACCCATATGTGGTTCTTCCCCAAACTCTAACCACAAAGTTGGAAGAACACAATTGTATAGAATGTCTCTGTATGCTGTAGCATTACAATTTCCCTTCACTGGAACTAAAAGGCCCAGAAATGTTCCAGCATGACAATGCCCCTGTACACAAAGCGAGCTCCATGAAGACATGGTGTGTTAAGGTTGGAGTGGAAGAACTCGAGTGTCCTGCACAGAGCCCTGACCTCAACCCCACTGAACACCTTTGGGATGAACTAGAACACCGACTGCACCCCAGACCTCCTTGACATCCCAACATCATTGGCTGATCTCACTAATGCTCTTGTAGCTGAATGAACACAAATCCCCACAGCCACGCTCCAAAATCTAATTTAAAAGCCTTCCCAGAAGAGTGGAGCTTATTATAACAGCATAATAAAGATGTTCAACAAGCACATATGGGTGTGTTGGTCAGGAGACACATACTTTTGACCATGTAGTGTACATAAAACTTGGTCAATTAAAAACAGGAGTGTTTACTAGAAAAATATTCAAACGTGCAGAGCTGTACAACAGAAAATATTGTAAAAATTCTGACTATGACCTCACTCCAATTTTTATATTAAGGTGAAAAAGAAATCTTGTATTTTCTTACCTTATAAACATGAAGGTGATAATCAGACAAACACACACAAACACAACAGCCCCAACACCTGCGTACACACCTAAGCTCTGAAACCCTGTGTGGACGATGATGTGATAATGATTCAGTGTTAAATATTTATCAGTGTGATTCTGAGTTATCGATTTACATCATCGCTCTCACCGTTTAAAGTGACGGACACTGCAGCTGATCTCTCAGAGCCGTGTTTATTCTGAGCCTCGCAGTAGTACTGTCCACTCTGTAGAGCTCTGAAACTCTGTCCAGATCCTACAGGTGATGATTCTTTCTCCTTAAACCAGGTGTAGTTCTCCACAGGTGGGTTAGCATCACTGCTGCAGGTCAGAGTCACTGAAATGCCCTCCACTATCTCACCAGAGGAGTTGATGGACACTGAGACATTCTTTGGAGGATCTAAAATGGGTAGGGAAGTTAGACTTTAAATTAAATCTATGATAGTTTTATCTCTTATTGGCTGTGAGGAGATCTTCAGCTTTAACTTACACAGAACATTCAGAGTTACACCGATGGAGTCCTGATGTCCGACTTCATTACTGCACTTGCACTTGTACTCTCCACTGTCCTCAGTTCTGATCTTGGAGATGATGTAGGCCTTTCCTTTTCCTACTGATGTCTTCCCCTTAAACCAGGTGTAAATCTCAACAGGTGGGTTAGCATCACTGCTGCAGGTCAGAGTCACTGAACTGCCCTCCACTATCTCACCAGAGGAGCTGATGGACACTGAGACGTTCTTTGGAGGATCTAAAGTGTTCCATGGTAAGAGTGAGGAAATCAGTTCATGATCATAATCAATGTTTTTCTTGATTCCTTTACGTTCATTAAATATCATGTGTTTCATCATCAATTGAGTTACACTATATATAAGAAAAGATAAATAAAGCTCACATCTGACGCTGAGGGTTTGAGCAGGAGAGGGGAGATGTTCATATCCTCTTACAGCACAGCTATAACTGCCTGCATCCTCACTGCTGACCCGCTGCAGGTGGACTTCATTGCTCTTGGTGGTCTTTGTGGTTAAACCACGTCTGTTTTTGTACCAGATGAATGTGGGATCAGTCAGATTGCAGGTGGTTTTACAGGTCAGAACGGCTGATTGTCCCTCTGTCACTTCTGCAGGAGCGATCACCTGAAGATCTTAAACAATGAGAGAAACATTAATCTGCTTCAGTGAATAATCTACCAGCTCGTTTCCCTCAATCAGTCCTTCACAGTTTTTATGCAGATAAAGAAAGTAAACTCTGTGTTTTCCTCAACCATCAGTAAAGCTAAATGTTGTCAAACAAATAAACAAACAAACAAACAAGTAAATAAATACTAGGCCCTGATTTACTAAGTGTTTGTGCGTGTGTGTGTGTGATAACAATGGCAAATTGTCAATTTTGTGTTCGAATATGAGATTTGGAGGTTTTCTAACTAGTAAAAACTAGTGGGTGGAGTCAATGCAAATAAAATAATTTAGCACCTACAGTGTAAGTTATTGTCTTATAGAAATGAAAAACTGGTTTAAAATTCTCACAGTAAAGTTTTAGATTAGATATTCACCACAATTTTAATCATATCTACCTTATTAACAGAAATATGCTAACGTCTATGCTCTTTCATTTTTCCTTCATATTGTGGTTTGAAGTTTTCAGCACATCATATGACTTTTTATTGACATTATACTCGACCCGTAATTACACATACATGTGGCTGATATTAAATATAAAACCAACTTTATCACAGAAATATAATCTTTATTCTGAGAATCTTTCTTACTGAGATTATTTCTAGGAACTGAACATAAAGTCTGTATAAATGTATATTTTTCCTTTAAGTGGTGAACATGGGATGACATGATGAAGCTGTTATAATGATTATGTAATTATCTTCTTAAGCTCTGACTGGAACTTTTTGTTTAGCTGTTTATGTATTTGTTTTTGTTTTGTTTGTTTTAGCACTTTAATAAACTGTAATTAACATTTAATTCTGTCTTCTGAAATTTCATTTTACATTTCTGATCTAACAGCTGATGAGAAAATTTAACACACAGAAACTTTTGTAAATCACCTGTAAAACAAGCAGCAATTTGTCAGATCCATGACAAAATTAGTGTCTGAGTTTGTAATCTTAGTAAATCAAAGCTTTTAAGTGTTTAATTTTAAAAAATAATCATAATTCAATAAGAACATGTTAGAGAGCTTCATTAATCTGCTACAAAACTCTCACACTCCTGTATCTAAAGAGAGATTATGGCCTGAGTGATATATGTAGAAAATAAGATGATTTTATTTACCTGTAACAGTGAGTGTAACTCCGGGTTCACCCATCCATCTTTCTGTTTCTTTGTTTGTTCTGATTCTGAAGTAGTACTTGTGTTCATCTGTTTTCTTCACGTCACTCAGTCTGAGGGAGAAGTGTTTCTGCTCATCTCCTAAATACTTCACTCTGTCTGAGTAACCTGATTCCTTACACAGATCAGTCGGCTCTTTACCCTTAACTGGGTTTATTAACCAAAAACTGTTCTCCACTGTAAGACCTGTTGGGTGTGTGTAAGTGCCGTTCATAAACACTGTAGATCCTTTTATAGCACAGAGATTTAGTTGGCTGTATTTCACACTCCATTTATTCCCAAGAGCTCCTGAAACATGATATATGAAAGAGGTGATTAGAGGTCATTATCCTGAGCCCCATAAAACACTGAGTTAGCTTACAGCTTCACTTCTTTCCTCTGGAACTCCGGGTTGGAGAAATAAAACCAGTTCTTTACCACTGGAAGAAAACCGTGTGCAGGATTTGGACATAGTGGTGTGTTTTAAATTCAGAGCTTGTAATGTGAAATTAACATTTAACAGCATCCACTACTATTCAGTCGTCACTTACGTCTGTTTTTCTTTAAATCCAGCGTCACTGATAGACAAATTGTAACAAGAATATTTCACCTGGACTTCAGGTTTTGGGGGCAGGAGATGATGTTATTGTTTATTCCATTTTATATCTTACTAAGAGTTGAGTTAAGCACGCACACATCAGTATTCAGACCTCAGATTTAACTGCAGACTAAAACACTATTCACACGTTATGTGAGAGTTATGCACGGGGGCGGAGTTTTTCAAAAACACAGGCGTGTCTTAGTTAAACGTGATTCTGACCACGAACTTAATCCCATTTTTCTCACGTTATATCAGCTCAAGGGAGGAGCAGTGTTATATTTATAATGTTACAGTTATAACAAGTATCAAAATATACTGGTGGTTAAAGATTTATTTATTGTCTCTGGGGTGTGTAGTTGTGATGATGTTAATGTGTGACTCACCTGAGATCATGAACAGAAAGATCAGATAAAGTGGAGAAGCCATTTTGAGGGACATCATTGCTGGAAAGCTTCTATAGGAAAAAAAAAAAATATATATATATATATATATATATATATATAATCTGAGAATTGAAGGAGAAATGTTCTGGAAAGATGTCTAAAGTAGAATAGTACACAAAAATCACACATATTTTACAAACCAGGATGCTTCAAAAGAAAAAGATGCAGTGCTATCAGTTAAGATAAAGAATCGGGTAAAAAGAGAATAATTATGTAGATTTATTAGTTGTGCATGAAGCTAAGTAAATATTTCGAGTTTAAATAGTGCATGCACTCATGGGACAAACAGCAGTGATGATTGATTCGTGGTCTCGCTGGTTCATAAGTTTCAATATTGTCACCAATAAACTCAATTAAACAGCAGAAGATTTAATCAGAAACTAAGAATAGAAAGAGCAGGTATATAGAAGACAAACTGAACATGAAACTCTAGCTGTATGAAACACATTTGATAAATGAATAGAGCTACATGTATTGGCCCCGATGGCCTTCCACACTACATCACCACAGTACCACCTACAGCCACAGCTACATAATCAGCCTTTCTCCTCTCTGCTCCTGGAGTACTCCTGCTCTACTAATGTCAGTGCTTTCCCTTTTCCCAACACACCTGATTCAACTCATCAGATAATTAACAAAGCAGACGTGAGTGTGTTACAGCAGGAAAATGCTATATAAGATAACATTACTCCTGTAGCAGGACTCAGAAACATGACAATAGGTGTGGGTCACATGACCAAAATATCAAATCACACTTCATACCATACATGAAGACATTTTCAGGGTACACAATATGTATCACTATATAAACACTTGCTAAGGAACTGTCAGCAAAATAAAAAAAAAAACCCAAAAAAAAAAAAAAAAAAAAAACACAATGAAACTGCTACTACACTTACTACGGCCTGTCAGTCAGTCTGTGTGTTACCATGGCAACACGTAGCCTTGGCTTCTTTGAGAACTATTTCCACTGACTGAGCAAAAATAACCAACATATTTGGCCATATTGTGTCTGACATGTCAGTGACTTGATATTAATTTCTTATTAATAGAAATGTTACATTTGCAATCGTGCTGTTTATCTGTGGCATTGTGCCTACGGCCACATCACAGCCACGCCCATATTCAGTATAACAGCATTCTTGTTCACTGTTACAAATATTTTAACATTGTTAAAACCATTATCTCAGACACAATTCATCATGAAATCAGTATTATATCCATAATTCCCAGCACAGATAAGCGATCGGTAAAAGTTGCCAAAAGTCATGTAGCTCCCAATTTAACAACACAAACTACAACCGCATTGAAAAAAAAAACAACAGTGAACCTCTCTGTGGTCAGGAAATGTACATATACTGAGAAAATTTAGTAAAATATTAAACGTTAATGTTTTCTTACTGTGCCTTCTCGACCTTCATGTCCAGCAACCAAACTACGACTAAAGAAAAGCGCGAGAGAAAGAGTGTGTGGTTAAGAGCTGTTGCTGATGTGTGTGAAAACACGCCTTTTTGTTTCCTCTTTATTGCTGATTCAGTCCCTACTTCAGAATTGGACAAAATATTCAGACAAAGAAAGATAAGAGATACACATTTTTAATGAATCTAAAAGAAAATACTCTACATGCTCTCTAAATATATTTATAAGAAACCCTAAGAGACTTGCACTGAAGCAGAGAGTTTTCGCCTCGAGTAGGATGAAGTCATTTTTGGGTAATGTGTTGCGTGCTTGTGCATTTTTTTAATAAAACTGATCCATTTCAAAATTAATTACACCAGAATTTTTAAAATTATTATTAAATAAGCAAAACAAAACTTTACTAGAATTTGCACACATGTGTTACTGCATCAGCAAGACTGTCTTTGCACCAGAGTAAAAACTGTGAATGCGTTGTGTACAGTACATTTTAACACATCAGTCCAATGTGTGAACAAATGAACCCATTGCCATGCCAACTGAGGAAGTGAAACAACACCCCAAATGACAAAACACACACTACACAATGTTTAAAACTGTCTGTTTTATTTTTAAAACGAGTACTTTATAGGGTAAAAATTATATGTATTATGGGTATTTATCTAATTGTGTGGTATATTTTATCTTATTATGAGACTTTCTGTCCTCCCTAATGTGATACAACAAGCATTAGGTGTTTTTATCATCTATATCTAAATTACGAAGTAAGCCAATGCCCTTTATAAATAAACAGCTTAGCTCATTGCTTGAATGATCTAATGCTGATGCTAATCTTTGCTAATGCTAACTCTAGTTGGAATCTACTCTAGGGGCCTCCGTACATCCTGAGGCAGATCTCTGTGAACATGGGCAGGAATCGGGTCAGCTCAGGGAGTAAAAAAAAAAATCATTCAAATGTTGAACCCAGCTACTTAACCTTTAGACTCTGGACTAATGCAGCTTTAACAGGAAGTGTTGGTGTTGAATTGTCCTGCAGTGCAGTACCGCAGCTCTGCCACAAGGGGCAGTCACAAGGGGCAGTTACTTTTCTAAACACTAATCTCACATTTCAATCCTGTCTTCAATGCCTCCCTTCATCACTCGGAAGTGTGTATCACCTACATCACATGGGTGTGAGTGTGTAGAAGATTTTTAATATAATATTGTATATAATAGCAGAATACCGAAAGTAATACTGTAATACTGAATATTGCATCAGTATAAGTTTAGGATGTTGTGACAGGAAAAAGCTCTCAATTCCTGAGAAAACAGATTTTTATGTAATAGTGAATGAATGTATTATGAAATGAAAGTTTCTGTTTGTGTAAGCAGAACTCAGAATAAATGTGTGTAAAGCAGTTCCCCTTCAGGAACTCGAGCTGCGTCACAAAACGCTATGGGAATGCCCCCGCGTGACCGCGCTCTCAATCACGTATCTAATCCGTCCAATGGATGGGCGAGACGTCACGGGCAGGGTGACGTAGCGACCCGGAAGCATAATAGCCCGAGCGGCGAGCCCCACGTTAGCTTCCTGTTTTCAGCGAGTGCTCTATGTATATTGTTTGTCTTTGTTCTGTCTATTTTGTGTTTTATCGGCGGCATACCAAAGGCCAAAGATAAAACTAAGGGCGAGAGCGGGCAGCGCTTCAGGCTGTGTGTTCCTCCCTGTCCGCGATATATTACGGGCGGGGATACACACAGTCTGCGCGTTGCCTGTTTGGGAGCGGAGCACGCTCAGTTGGCTCTCGAGGGAGCCGGCTGCGCACATTGCGAGCGTTTACCGCTGCGCACTCTCCGCTCCTGCTGGGCTCTCTTTGAGGAGAGAGCCCTCACTAGCGTGCCTCGCGGTGCCGGCCCCGCTTCTGCCGAGGCAGAGCGGCGGTTGCGCTCGTGGGGCTCGCAGATGGACCTGGCGGAGGGAATGAAGACGGGCCCGTCCCTTTCTCCTTCCTCACCCTCCAGGTCCACTGTCCCCTCCCTGGGTTCGGAAGCACGCTCTGAGGTTTCTTCCCCCCGGGGAGCGGACTCTGCGCTCCACCTATCGTCCTCCGAGGAGGTCGATGTGGAGAGCGTCGACCCAGAGCCGCAGTCTCCTCAATACGGGGAGCTGCTCGAGGTGGTTACGCGGGCAGTCGCTAAGCTGAACATTGACTGGCCCACTGAGACACTGCCTGAGCCTCAGTGGTCTAAGCTGGATGAGCGCTTTTTGCGCAGTAGGCCGCCACCTCCGCCCCGGAGCCTGCCCTTTTTTCCAGACCTCCACACTGAGGTGTCGAGGTCCTGGAATAGGCCTTTTTCAGCCCGGTTGTTCAGCCCCACTCCCTCCTATTACGCTAATGTTGCGGGGCTGGACTACTCCGGTTACAGGGCGATGCCCAGGGTTGAACAGACGCTAGCCAGCTATTGGTCCCCTGCTGCTGCATCGTCCCTGAAGGCTCCGGCGTTGCCTACCAAGCCGCTGCGGACCACCGCTGGTCACGAAGTGCGAAGTGCGTGGATGCTGCCTTGGCTCCTATGCGAGTACAGGGCATCCGCATACTGAATTACAACACGACGGTGGTCTCTTACATCAACCGCCAGGGAGGTCTGCGTTTGCGCCCCCTTTACAGGCTGGCGCGCCAGATCCTTGTGTGGTCCCAAGGGAAGCTCCTCTCATTGAGAGCAGCCTACATCCCTGGTTATCTCAACGTGGGAGGAGACGCCCTGTTGAGGCAGGGGCCGGTGCCCGGGGAATGGAGACTCCACCTCGAGATGGTGGAGCTCATATGGCGTATGTTCGGCAGAGCCCAGGTGGATCTGTTTGCGACGCAGAAGACGTCGCACTGTCCCCTTTGGTTCTCTCTGACTCATCCTGCTCCTCTTGGACTGGATGCCATGGTACAGCCGTGGCCGAGGCTGCGTCTGTACGCCTTTCCTCCGGTCGCTCTGCTCCCGGGAGTTCTGGAGAGAGTGCGCCGGGACGGAATTCGCCTACTGTTAGTAGCCCCGTTCTGGCCGGGTCGAGTATGGTTCTCGGACCTGATTTCCCCCCTAGACGGCTCCCCATGGGAGATTCCGATCAGGAGGGATCTCCTCTCACAGGCAGGGGGCCATCTTCACCCCCGCCCGGAGCTGTGGAAGCTGTGGCTGTGGCCTCTGAGGGGGCACAACTCCGCGCTTACAGTCTCTTACCCGAGGTTGTGGAGACCATCCTCCAGTCCAGAGCTCCCTCTATGAGGAAACTGTACGCCCTGAAGTGGAAACTTTTCACTTCCTGGTGACCGCCGGCTTGACCCTGTTCACTGCCCAGTTGGTACAGTGCTGAAGTTCTTGCAGGCCCGCCTCTCTGTGGGGCTGACCCACTCCACCCTGAGGGTGTACGTGGCAGCTATTGCGGCCTGCCACGCCCCTCTCGATGGCCAATCAGTGGGCAGACACCCCTGGGTGACAGATTTCCTCCGCGGTGCGCTGAGGATCAGACCTCCAGCTCGATCTCGGGTCCCCTCGTGGGACCTGGCCGTGGTTTTAGAGGCTCTCTGCAAACCCCCCTTCGAGCCCATTGAGGAGATTTCGGACCATCTTCTGACGTTGAAAACTGCCTTTCTCTTGGCAATTTCCTCTCTTAGGAGAGTGGGGGATCTTCAGGCCCTCTCTGTGGCCCCTTCCTATTTAGACTTTGCGCCTGGGTTGGCCAAAGCGTTCTTGTACCCCCGTGCGGGGTACGTACCGAAAGTCTCCTCCTCGGCACCACGGCCGGTCGTGCTGCAGGCTTTCTGTCCTCCTCCCTTCAGGGAGCCCGACCATCGGAAGCTCAATTGTACCTGTCCAGTGCGAGCACTGGACGCGTACGTCCACAGAACTGCCCTGTGGAGAAAGGCGGACCAATTGCTTGTGTGCTTTGGTCCCCCTAAGAGGGGTTTTCCTGCTTCTAAGCAGACCCTCAGCCGGTGGATTGTAGAATCCATTTCTCTGGATTTCGAGTCCTCTGGTCTCGCCAGTCCCCTGGGGGTCAAGGCTCACTCTACCCGAGCGGTGGCAGCCTCTAAGGCCTTTCTGGCAGGTGTGTCCTTACAGGACATCTGCAACGCGGCGGGATGTCCACGCTCCTGACCTTTGCCAGGTTTTATGACCTAAATACGCGAGCCACTCCCGGCTCCTCTGTCCTTGTGCCTTAGGCTTGCCTCCTCCTGGAGGCAGGGACTTGTAAGTCTGGCAGCGTGGGTATACTCGTTCCCATAGCGTTTCGTGACGCAGCTCGAGTTCCTGAAGGGGAACGTCTCCAGGTTACGTATGTAACCATGGTTCCCCGAGGGAACGAGACGCTGCGTCTCGGTGCCACACTTCCGGCGTCCCTGCGGCGCTTGCTTCACTTTCCAGTAAGCTAACGCGGGGCTCGCCGCTCGGGCTTTTATGCTTCCGGGTCGCTACGTCACCCCACCTGTGACGTCTCGCCCATCCATTGGACGGATTAGACACGTGATTCAGAGCGCGGTCACGCGGGGGCATTCCCATAGCGTTTCGTGACGCAGCGTCTCGTTCCCTCCGGGAACCATGGTTACATACGTAACCTGGAGACGTTCTTTCCACATGACTGAGTGAAATGAACTCAACAGCTCCTCCTTCAGGCCAAAGGAGTCACAGCAGGAGATGGTCATAGAGAGAAACACATTAACCCAGTGTTGCATGATGAAGTGAAAAAAAGAAAAAAAAAAATGGTCTTTTATCATACACACTTCAAGTGAATGACCTCATTTAAAGACACACTGCATCTTAATGCACCAGTGTATACATGATAAACACTATATATTTACGTATTTCACTCAATCCTGTAAGTCTTATTGAGGATGAGGCTTCTTTTTAATATACTGAGATACAAATAAAGAAATAAAACAGAAAACACAAAATAGTCATAAAATACCAGATATAAACTAGCAAATGTAATATTTACAATAAAATATACTAAGGCTTGTAATTAAATATTTAATAATACTACTACATATGTAATAAACATAATGATGGTAAATTATTATAAATATATTACAAAATATAATTGTAACTTATAAATGAGCAAAAGCATTTATTATCATACAGCATGTTGCAGGTAACTGTCGTCGCCATTCCATCATGTTGCTGGCTTTCCCAGACTTTGTAAAGAAGAAATTATTTTAAACTGGCCCTTTATGAATTTTAATTGAATACTAAAGCTTTAGAAGAAAGCTCTTTGGATTAAAGATCATCTCAAGAATTTTAAAGACCAATAAAATTCTAGAGAGGATCTTTAATCCAAATAGCTTTCTTCTATTATAAAGTGGGGTACTTTCTGATTAAGTCAACAACATTGTAATGCTGGTCGTTGGGTAGATAAGAAAGGCATGACTCCAAAGTAGTCAGGACAGCAGAATTTGGCAATTTCCCACAAGAGATTTCAGCATTTTTATCTTCCAATCCATCTACTTCAGGGGTATATGGACGATCAACTACATTAACCACTGATACTGGTTTAATCATATCCATTGAGTAATAAGAGAAATAAGTCTTTAACATATTTATGTGACACACTCTGCTTTTACGATGTCGATCAGGTGTACGGATGGCGTAATCAATGTCACTTAGCTTTTTCTCAATCACATATGGACCAGAGAATCTTCCCTGCATGGCAGAGCCAGGAAGAGTGAGTAGCACCAACACAGCATCACCTGGTTGAAAACTGCACACAATACGTTTCTGGTCGTAATGGGTCTTCATCTTAGATTGAGCTTCAGAAAGATGGGCTTTAGCAATATCCCAAGCCTTGTGAAGTTGCTCATCAAAAGAACTAACATCATCTTAGATAGACACACTTTTTATACGCAAACCCAAATCTATTCCTTTTTATTGATGCAACTCTCTAATCAGTCACTGAAACACTGGAAGCCTGATTTATGATCTGTAGCCCAGAAACCCCACAGCAGCCTGCAGCTGGACACACCACAATAACACATGAACTTCATCCTTTTGACCACCAGGTGTCACAATCACACATTGTGATGAAAAGCTTTGCGTAATCAGCAATTTATTGATACGGTTGGCTGCTATCACTAGTTACTGCACTTTTTATAAAATGAAATTTCAAGCATTTTTCCAGCACTTTACAGTAAATTTTCAGAAGGCATTGATTAATTTTCTATAACAGCAGCTTTGACAATATCAGCAGTAGTAGTAGTAGTAGTAAAGACTTGTATGATGCTCCAGTAGCACCCTGAAGTTGATTATTTTCCTAAAAACAATAAGCCAACAATAAGCCTGCTTGTCTCTTAAGTCTATACCTAATGATATTTTATATTTTATTTGAATGAGCTTAGCCTTGTCTCCATTTCTGACTAATTCAACAAAAAAGGAAACAAAATGGTGTTTGGATGTTGGACGTAGTTAAGGAGGCACAGTAAGAAAATATAGTTCAATATATTTTAGCTAATAAATGCACTCATAAGACTAATATCTACATTTCCTGAACATGGAAAGTCTCAGTGTAGTTTTTTAAAGCAGTTAACTTTGTGTTGCTGACTTTCAGAAGCTTTTAATGGTCACCTCTCAGTGCTGTGAGATATAGATTTAGAATATTGACATCATGATAAATAATGGCTGAGATAATTGTGTTAATGTTAGTATTTTTATAACACATTTAAACTCTGATTGGAGGCAGAAGATTAAATGTTAAAATATTTGTATTAAATATGTAAAATTGCAAACGGTTAACTCATTAGTTATTTATATTTTTTTCTCATTTTCAGTGGCAATTAATAATATTTTATGCTAAATAAAATGAACTTTTTTTTGCTATTTTGCAGTTTGTCATATCGTGTACCCCAATACGTCTACAAGTATCATGATATTATTTAGATATTTTGGACCTACTTCCTCGTGTCCTGCTACAGGAGTAATCTTGTCTTGTCTCATATAGAGTTTTTGTATTATATAGCATTTTCCTGCTTTAACACACTCACCTCTGTTAATTATCTGATGAGTTGAATCAGGTGTGTTGGGAAAAGGGAAAACACTGACATTAGTAGAGCAGGAGTACTCCAGAAGCAGAGAAGAGAAAGGCTGATTATGTAGCTGTGGCTGTAGGTGGTACTGTGGTGATGTAGTGTGGAAGGCCATCGGGGCCAACACATGTAGCGCTAGTCATTACTGTTGTTTGTCCCACGAGTGCATGCACTATTTAAACTTGAAATATTTACTTAGCTTCATGCACAAGTAATAAATTTACATAATCATTCTCTTTTTACTCAATTCTTTATCTTAACTGATAGCACTGCATCTTTTTGTTTTAAAGCATCCAGGTTTATAAAATATGAGTGATTTTTGTATACTATTCTATGTTAGACATCTTTCCAGAAAAGTTCTCCTTCAGATATCAGATACTAATATGTAAATAATGACAATTCTATGAATATGCAAATTAGACCATGACAAGTAAGCAATGTTTTAAGCATGTGTTAACAGCAGTTGTTCTCAAATGGGGCAGAGGTTGCTGGGCAGAGGTTTGCTCTCGTCTTCCTTGCTGACGTCAGCCTCTAAGTGAGAGAGAGACAGAGATTAAGGCGCTGCATCACCTCACCTAATCTACCTTGAGAATGGCCGCTGGCTCCTTTTACACTGTCCAGTCTTCTGCTGGAGGGTAGATGATTGCTGCCGCACTCATTGACTGCCAGTCAAGTTGTATTTCCTTGCTCTGCCTCTCAGCCACGCGCACTCAAGCTCTCCAAAACAATAGGGGTGCTGAACCGGCACTGTCCGTTCAGCAACCTTGCAGCAATCATGCGAAGAACATTGTGCTTCTTTTGTGCGTGGGCTGCTGGGCCACCATCAAAGTGCCCCCCCAAAATCTGAGCCTACTTCCGGCATGCGATGTGCCCAGAGGGAGAATCGACGGGAGAGCCCATCTGCATTACCGTGCTCAGCCCCTGCTCAGTGTTGCACGGTGAAATTAAAGTCCTGCAGGGAGAGAAACCACAGTGTTACCCGGGCATTGGTGTCTTTGGCCTTGGCCATCCATTGCAGGGGGGCATATTCGGTGACCAGGGTGAAGAGTCGGTCAGCCATTTAGTACCTCAGTACCACTACTGCCCACTTGATAGCCAGGGCCTCCCTCTCCACCGGAGTATACTTCCTCTCAGCTGGGGTCAGCTTTCGGCTCACCTAGAGGACCGGGTGCACCTCCCCTTCAAAGGTTTGCAACAACACATATCCCAGTCCTGTCTCCAATGCATCCATATGTACTGTGAAGGGGAGGTTGAAGTCGGGGTTTCTCAGAACGAGAGAGCATGTCAGCGCCTGTTTCAGCATCTCGAAGGCCTCTTCGGTCTCTTGACTCCAGCACATCTGGTCCAGCTGGCCTTTCCTGGTATGGTCTGAGTGGGGAGAGGCAATCAAGGAGTTTTTTGTGGCTGGATGTGGGTAGGCTCTGACAACCTCCACCTTCTTGTCCTGTGGCATCAGGAGACCCCTGTTGATGCGGTACCCTAGGTACTGTGCCTGCATAAGTCCCAGGTGGCATTCCGGAGCTCGCCCAGGACCTCCCTGAGATGGTGGAGGGGGTCGGACCAGGTGGAAGAGTGGATCACTACATCGTCGATATACGAGGTGGCGTATTGGCGATGGGGCAGCAAGACGATGTCCATCAGTCCCTGGAACATAGTTGGAGCCCCATGAAGACTCAATAGGATGACCTGGTACTGCCATTGGCAGCCAGAGGTGGAGAACACCATCTTTGGTTTGTCCTCTGTGCTCAGGGCCACCTGCCAGTATCCTTTGGTCAGATCTAGGGTGGAGATGAACCGGGCCCTCCCAAGTGGTTGACCCTAGGGATGGGGTAGGTGTCGAATTCTGAAACCTGGTTGAGCTGCCAGAAGTCATTTCACAAATAGATGCTTCTGTCGGGCTTGGGCACCATGACTATGGGGCTCGAACAGTGGCTGGTGGACTCCTAGATGACTCCATCATGAAGCATCCTGCTGACCTCCTCCTCAATTGCCTTACGGCGGGCTTCTGGGACGTGGTAGGGCTGCTGTCTGACCACAACTCCCGGTGGGCTTTTAATGTTGCAGTGGACCAGATGCGTCAGGCCCAGGGTGGAGGAGAAGACATCAGCAAACTGGTCCACCAGCTCAGACAACTTCTGACTCTCGGCCAGGGTGAGCGGTCCATTGGAAAGACTCGCAAATGCAGACACTGCAGTGGCAGGTTCAGTCCACTTTTTCAGTAGGTTGATATGATACAATTGCGTGTCTGCATGATTAACAGGCTTCTGCAGGCGGTAGTTGATGGGGCTTACCTTCTCAAGGACTGTAGGACTACGGGCCTTGTCAGTGAGCCAGGAAACTACAGGAGGCATCGGGAAGGAGGAAGAGGACCTGGTCTCCGGGCTGGAACTCTCGGGGTTGTGTGGGAAGATTGGAGGTCCACCTCTTTTCTTGTTGGGCAGCCTCCATATGCTGATGATGGGAATCACCGGGTCGATTCGTTCTTGCATCTCCTGAACATAATCGTGGAGGGAGCACTAGGGGGAGGGTTGCTTTTCCTATGCCTCCCAGGGCACATCCAGCAGTCCTCGAGGTCACCGTCCGAAGAGGAGCTCAAAGGGGGTGAATCGGTGGATGCCTGGGGGGTCTCTCGGACTGCAAAGAGGACGGAGGGGAGGAGAAGGTCCCAGTTCCTCCTCTCCTTGTCAACCATCCTCTGGAGCATCCTCTTCAATGTTTAGTTGAAATGTTCCAACAGCCTATCTGTCTAGGGGTGGTAGACGGATGTCCTCAGGTGCTTCATCTGCAACAGCCAACACAGATCCGCCATTACTTTTGACATAAAGGACACACCTTGGTTGGTGAGGACGTCCTTTGGATTCCAACCCGGCTGAATAGGAGCAAGAGCTCACGGACGATGTCCCGGGAGGTGGCCTTCCGAAGTGGGACTGCCTCAGGGTACCAAGTGGCATAGTCCATGATGACCAATATGTATTCGTGGCCCCAGGCAGACTTCAGCAGTGGCCCCATGAGGACCATGCCTATCCTCTCGAAGGGGACGCCGATAATGGGGAGAGGGATGAGAGGCTCCAGAGCAGGCTTGTACGGGTAGCCCTTTGACACTGGGGGCACTGCTGGCAGAACACACGGACCTCAGCATCCATCCCAGGTCAGAGAAAGTGATCCTTCAGTTTCTCCAGTGTGTTGTGGGCCCCCAGAAGTCCCCATGTGCATGAGGGCTTCGCTTCAGCTCCGGGGGACCACCAGCAGCTCACAGAGCTGGCCTCACCTTTCTGTCTTGTCGTACAGGAGACCCCCACAAACAAGGAAGTGGGCAGCTGGGAGTTGCTGCTCAGGATTCTGAAGGATCCCCTCAGTGACTTGCACCTGGCCCCAACAGTTCTTCAGTCTGGCATCGTCCATCTGCTCCTGGCCAAAAGTCCCCTCCCGGGTGACCTGGGAAAACACAGAAGTGACAGGGTTAGTAGGGATAGAGGTCTCACCTGCTGAGGTCGCCTCGGTGTCTCCTTTGCCCTGGGCCAAGCAGGCCTGCCGGACTCGCAGCCATGTTGCTCTGGTTCTGGTGACTGTCAGGGAGCCAATGGCCTTGGGGTTGAACAGGAGGGAAGGCCAGGCTAGGGTGATGGTGCTCCCTGAGTCTAGGAGGGCCTGCCGTTGACCTCGACAGGGATAGTAGGGAGGCTGGGAGGGGTGACTTTGTGGAGGGTGCATCCAATGAGCCAGCGCTTGTCAGCATGTTGAGGGGCAGCGGTTCCGGTGTGGGGGGCATGGACTCATCCCTGCTGATTCTGTAGGTAGATCAATTTTGGCTGGGTCTCCCCTCCCCTTCAAAGTTCTGTTAAAGGCATCTCATCAGTGAAGGCTGGGAGTACTCTCAACGCTCACCCCTGCCAATATCCAGGGTGGCCACCGCTCGCTCCAGTGTCTCCACCATCTCCACATCTCCCCTCAGGCCTACAGCTTTCCGCTCTTTGGGCGGCAAAACCCTCGGGAACCGAGGACCTCGGCAGCAGAGAGGGTCTCCGGCTGTAGCCACCAAAAGGTGGTGCATTGGAGTATGTTAATTTGGCCGCTAGGGGTGGCTTTTGGGTTATAATTCCACCGGTGGAACTCTGCCACTGCACTGGTGGGAGAGAGGCCGCAGCATAGATGGATCTCCTTCTTCATCAGGTCATAGTGGGCGGCCTTGTCAGGGGAAAGCACGTGGTAGGCCAGCTGCGCTTCCCCCATGAGGAAGGGTGCAAGGGCGTGGGCCCAGTCCTCCCTGGGCCAGTTTTGACGCTGAGCAGCTCACTCAGATGTGACTAGGTAAGCCTCGACTTCATCTTCGTGGGTGAGCTTGGTCAAGCGGTGCTGGACCTCTCGGCAGGGTTTGAGGGGGACTGAAGGGGCAGATGGCCCTTTCCTCAGTTTCAGGAGCTCTTGGGACCTGGAGACTTTTTTCGGCCAACTCCTGGGTCACTGCCTGCTGCTGTAGATGGGTCTGCAGAAACTGTTTAAATATGGGGTCCATCTTGATGCTGGGGTCTGTGTTCATGCCCACATCCTCCACCACTGTGACAGCACGGGACCACAGAAAGGCAGAACACAGACACCATGAGGCAGGAGTGAGGGGAATGTGCTCTTTATTTTAGAAGTGGATGCAGCAGCAAGTGACTGGTGAAGTGGGGTGAGGGCATGGTCATCCCGGAGATGAGCGTGGCGAGCAGACAGCAGCAGCGTGGCGGGGGGACGTAGAGGGCACAGTGGTCACTCTCAAACGGGGTGGAGGTCAATGGGCAGAGGTTTGTTCTTGTCTTCCTCCCTGACGTCAGCCTCTAAGTGAGAGAGAGAGACAGAGATTAGTGCACTGCATAACCTCACCTAATCTACCTTGAGAGTAACCGCTGGCTCCTTTTATTCTCTTCAGTCTTCTGCTGGAGGGTAAATGATTGCCGCCGCTATCATTGGCTGCCAGCCTAGTTGAATTTCCTCACTCTGCCTCGTAGCCACGTCCACTCAAGCTCTCCAAAACAATAGGGGTGCTGAACCGGCGCAGTCCGTTCAACACCCTGGTGGCAGTCGTTCAAGGAGCGTTGTGCTTCTTTTGTGCGCAGGCTGCAAGCCAGCTGTCACAACAACTTTAACGACTTTCATTCTATATCAAACTTTTCTTTCCTTTCGAAAATTCTAGAACGCTCTGTTGTTTCTCAATTACACAATCACCTCATTGCTAACATTCTTTTCGAGCCCCTTCAATCCAGTTTCTGTAAACTCCACAGTACTGAAACAGCTTTAGTTAAGGTCATTAATGACTTGTTAATGGCTTCTAATTCTGGTTCAATTTCTATCCTCGTCCTTCTTGATCTCAGTGCCGCTTTTGACACTGTTGATCACACTCTTTTACTTACCTTTCTTGGAACTGTCTTTAGTGTCTCAGTGACTGCTTTAAATTGTTTTAGAGCCTATCTCTCAGATTGTAGGCAGGTTGTCTCTCTGGGTGGATGCAGGTCAGAAATGGGTTCAGTTCGCTGTGGTGTCCCTCAGGGTTCATTCTTGGGCCCCTTACTTTTTGCTTTTATATTTTTCCTCTTGTTCAACTCTTAAGATCTGTCTGTCTTAATTATCATCTTTATGCAGATAACACACAGATTTACATTCATTCTAAACCTGGTGATAACATGGCAGTCACTTTTCTTTCACATTGTATTTCTGAGATAAAAATATGGATGGATCAAAATTTTCTCTGTCTTAACAATAATACTGAAGTAATGCTCATTGGCTCTCGTCACCAGCTTCGTAAAGCTGCCGCTTTAAATTTAACAATGGATGGCTCTGCTTTAGAGTTTCAAACAAAATTCAAAAACCTAGGAGTTTTGATCCATACGTGCGGAATACTTTTAAAACATTCTTCTTTCATCTCAGAAATATTGCAAGATTGTGGCCTATGTTATGTTTTTCTGTGGCTGAAAAGTTGATCAACACTTTTGTCTTCTCTCACAGTGATTATTGCAATGTTCCTTGCTGAGGTCTCTAAGTCTACAATAAATAAACTGCTTTATGTGCAAAATTCTGCAGCTAGAATCCTGACTAGGTCTAGGACAAGTGATCACATCACTCCTATTTTGGAATCCTTGCACTGGCTCCCTGTCAGGTTTCGTGTAGATTGTAAAATTCTTATGCTTTGCATGGTTTGGGTGGTTTTGCATGGTTTTAACCCATTACACCCCAAAATGTGGTCTTTTAACTGCCCCTCAGACTTGTTGGCGTACTATGGTTGATAGCGCGTTCTCTTCTTATGCTCCAAAACTGTGGAACTTACTACCATCTGATCTTAGAGAAGCCCAGTCTGTTAGTATATTTAAATCTTCTCTTGAAACTTATTTCTTTAAGATTATTTTTACTTGATTACTTTGTTTTGTTTTTTGTTATGTAATTATTATTATTACTATTATTATTATTAATACTTGTTTATATTTGATTATTAACTGTTTTTTGATACATGTTTGTATACTCTTATGTAAAGCACCTTGAGAGGCCTTTTTAAAGGCACTATATAAAATAAATATAAAATAATATAAAATATTATTATTATTATTATTATTATGTAAAGTATCAGATTATGGACTGGATAAGATCAGCGCTATAAATCTGGACACAACGTGTAACTGCACTCACAGTCTAAGGAATGTGCATATCAAACATCTCCACTTTTTATGTGCAAGTTTATTTAAGTGTGTTAGAGCCTCTGTAACATGGAGTTTTACTTGAGTATGATATTTCAGAACTGTTTCCATCTACAAACTCCACAGCAGCCTGCAGCAGGATGCAGTACAATAACAGATGCACTTCATCCTTTTGACCACCAGGTGTCACTGTCACACACTGCAATGAAAAACTTTGGGTAATGAATCGACAGAGTAGGAAGGAAAGCTTCATTCTGCCATCACTAGTTAGTATACTTTTCAAAAGTCAAATTTGAAACATTTTCAGCACTTTAATGTCAATAGTCAGAGTTTTTCCCACTATAATGCAGATCAACACTTTTTAAACTAAGGTTTAATTTATTTTATATTAAACTATGTTAAATACACTTCACGATTGTCCTTACTCCAGAAGTGTGTGTGTGTGTGTGTGTGTGTGTGAGAGAGAGAGAGAAAGAGAGAGAGAGAAAGTGTAAATAATTAATTTTTAAGATTGAATAGTTCTGTGAGGTTGCTGTGAATGTTTTGCCTTTATCAATAACAACTGACATGTGATTAATGAAATCACTCACACAGACCCGAAGTATAACTTTTGTAATTGATACGACACCAAATTTATGTCTCTCTGCTCCAAATCTCAATAGTGACATGAGCACTTCACATACAAAGTGATATAATATGTTCATTTGGAGTGAGACAAATTTAAACAACAATGTATATGAACAGCTTTGGCTAGTTGAAGTGTCTGTAGTGTGATATATACAAGCACTTTATCCTGGTCAGAGTCACAGCGAATCAGGAGTCTATTCCAGAAACACTGGGTGCCAGTCAGGACCTATAACTATTACAGCGCACACACACACACACACACACACACACACACACGCACGCACACACTGTTTAATTTCTTACTAAATACACATTCTCTGCTGAATATTTACATTCTGGACATAAGTTGAGCTTCAATGCCTTTATTTGTTTCAAATATTCACAATAAAGAAATAATCACTAATAAGTGAAAACTCAACAGCTGACTGGAACAGTCCTAACCTGCTGGCAGTAGAAAAAAGCACTTCACACACTGCTATAAAATGATTAAAGCTGCTTTAAATGTCTGTAAGTTGCTGATGTTGCTGGTGTAAAGGAGCGATTCAGTTTCTCCACTTCAGTGAGGAGCTCTCTCTATTTATCAGCTGTTTCAGGACTCAATTTATTCATGTTCCTCAAAGTCTGAAAGGAAACACACAGAAAAATCAGAAATGTGTGTTACAGCAGAACATTACTAACATTTATTTACATCAGTCATCATCACACACACTCTGATTTACTTTTATTAATATTACTGATTAAGAAATAAATATAAATTTACTGTTGTAGCTCTCACATCTTCAAATTACAATAAGTAATATGTTCACATTACTCTAATCTAATGGTGATTTTGTGTTTAAAAGCTAAAACTCACTGCTGCAGTCTAGTAGTCAGAGGATGTGGGTGTGTCAGCAGCAGGACGGGGATGAAAAGTCTGTGAAAAAAGAGGCCATGCCTTGTTGACTTTGAATAATCAGGTGTGTAACTCCATATTAAAATCAAAAACAGAAAAAACAACTTGCGCTGCATAAATCTGAATTTAATAGAACATAGATTTACAACAATAAAATACATAATCGTTTGCTTAGACCATCATCATCAAACATACTACAAGTGACTGTAAACACTTTTTCAGTAACCACTTACTGCAAGTGTGTGATACACATCATCAGCTGTCCGGCCTGCGAGATCGAGAGCTGCGTACGTGTCGTCTTTAGCACTCGGCCCAGCGGTCTGCAGAGAGGAGGGGAGGAGAACGTGAGCAGGTTCGGCTGAAGATCTTTACAGTAAGAGTTTATTATGAACAAAGAAATCACCTGATGGATATTTCTGTAATAACTCACCTGATAGTCACCATCATCTTCCTTTTTCTTCTTTCTCTTGCATCTGCTCACACAAAGTCGAATATTTATTCAATTCAATTCAATTCAGTTTATTTCTAGAGCACATTTAAAACAGCTGAATCGGATCAAAGTGCTGTACAGCTGAGAGGAATTGAGGTCAAAAAGGCACCTCAACATTACAGCACAAGACAGGGTAATATAAAACAAAACACACTAAAAGATAATAAAATATACAAAGTATAAATCTCCTCATTAAAATGACTAATTAGACACATGACTTAAAAAAACAAGGGTTAGATACAGTCGTATGCCAAAGAGAAAAGATGGGTCTTAAGACAAGATTTAAATTCTTCAGTAGTTGAAGCAGATCAGGTAGTGTATTCGACAGTCTAGAGGCAGCTACTGAGAACGCACAGTCACCCTTGTATTTTAATCGTGAACAAATTTATCCATCAGAAACATCTTAAGAGGAATTAGTGATGAATTTATCAGCATTAATATTCTCACCTCAGCCAGAAGAGTGCAGAGAGAAGAGCTGCAAGCCCAAAAAGTCCAACTCCAACAGCCACATACACAATCAAAGAACCATGAAGGAAACCTGATAGTACACACACACACACAGGAAGAGCAGAAGTGAAAAGATTTTTTAAAAAGAAAATCCATAGTGTATGATGTATAACAGAGCAGAGATCAAACATGGATGTATAATCATCGCTCTCACCATTTAAAGTGACGGACACTGCAGCTGATCTCTCAGAGCCGTGTTTATTCTGAGCCTCGCAGTAGTACTGTCCACTCTGTAGAGCTCTGTAACTCTGTCCAGATCCTACAGGTGATGATTCTTTCTCCTTAAACCAGGTGTAGATCTCCACAGGTGGGTTAGCATCACTGCTGCAGGTCAGAGTCACTGAAATGCCCTCCACTATCTCACCAGAGGAGTTGATGGACACTGAGACATTCTTTGGAGGATCTAAAATGGGTAGGGAAGTTAGACTTTAAATTCAATCTATGATAGTTTTATCTCTTATTGGCTGTGAGGAGATCTTCAGCTTTAACTTACACAGAACATTCAGAGTTACACCGATGGAGTCCTGATGTCCGACTTCATTACTGCACTTGCACTTGTACTCTCCACTGTCCTCAGTTCTGATTTTGGAGATGATGTAGGCCTTTCCTTTTCCTACTGATGTCTTCCCCTTAAACCAGGTGTAGATCTCCACAGGTGGGTTAGCATCACTGCTGCAGGTCAGAGTCACTGAAATGCCCTCCACTATCTCACCAGAGGAGCTGATGGACACTGAGACGTTCTTTGGAGGATCTAAAGAGTTCCATGATAAGAGTGAGGAAATCAGTTCATGATCATAATCAATGATTTTCTTGATTCCTTTACTTTCATTAAATATCATGTGCTTCATCATCTATTGAGTTACACAATATATAAGAAAAGATAAATAAAGCTCACATCTGACGCTGAGGGTTTGAGCAGGAGAGGGGAGATGTTCATATCCTCTTACAGCACAGCTATAACTGCCTGCATCCTCACTGCTGACCCGCTGCAGGTGGACTTCATTGCTCTTGGTGGTCTTTGTGGTTAAACCACGTCTGTTTTTGTACCAGATGAATGTGGGATCAGTCAGACTGCAGGTGGTTTTACAGGTCAGAATGGCTGATTGTCCCTCTGTCACTTCTGCAGGAGCAATCACCTGAAGATCTTAAACAGCGAGAGAAACATTAATCTGCTTCAGTGAATAATCTACCAGCTCGTTTCCCTCAATCAGTCCTTCACAGTTTTTATGCAGATAAAGAAAATGAACTCTGTGTTTTCCTCAACCATCAGTAAAGCTAAAAGTTGTCAAACAAACAAATAAACAAACAAACAAACAAATAAATAAATACTAGGCCCTGATTTACTAAGTGTTTGTGCGTGTGTGTGTATGTGATAACAATGGCAAGTTGTAGATTCTGTGTTTGAATATGAGATTTGGAGGTTTTCTATGTACTAACTAGTAAAAACTAGTGGGTGGAGTCAATGCAAATAAAATAATTTAGCACCTACAGTGTGAGTTATTGTCTTATAGAAATGAAAAAGTGGTTTAAAATTCTCACAGTAAAGTTATAGATTAGATATTCACCACAATTTTAATCATATCTATCTTATTAACAGAAATATGCTAACGTCTGTACTCTTTCATTTTTCCTTCATATTGTGGTTTGAAGTTTTCAGCACATCATATGACTTTTTATTGACATTATACTCGACCCGTAATTACACATACATGCGGCTGATATTAAATATAAAACCAACTTTATTAGAGAAATATAATCTGAGAATCTTTCTTACTGAGATTATTTCTAGGAACTGAACATAAAGTCTCTATAAATGTATATTTTTCCTTTAAGTGGTGAACATGGCATTATATAGAGATCTATTTGTACCATAATCAGTATTTTTTAAATTGCTTAAAACTTGTTAGTCTTCAATTTTATCAGTTTTTATTATATGCTAATATAATAAATTAATCTTTTATGTCCTCTATTATTATGTGTCCTCTTTTATTATGTGCCCATGTTGCAGGTTGTTTCTTGGCTTATAGTCTTATTTTGGTTATTTGTTAGTGTATGACTTGTTAATTTAATAAAACGTCTGCACTTGCATCCACCTCAGCTACCCATTCCTGACATGATGAAGCTGTTATGATGATTATGTAATTATTCTCTTAAGCTCTGACTGGAACTTTTTGTTTAGCTGTTTATGTATTTGTTTTTGTTTTGTTTGTTTTAGCACTTTAATAAACTGTAATTAACATTTAATTCTGTCTTCTGAAATTTCATCTTACATTTCTGATCTAACAGCTAATGAGAAAATTTAACACACAGAAATTTTTTAAATCACCTGTAAAACAAGCAGCAATTTATCAGATCCATGACAAAATTAGTGTCTGGGTTTGTAATCTTAGTAAATCAAAGTTTTTAAGTGTTTAATTTGAAAAAAAAAAAATAATAATTCAATAAGAACATGTTAGAGATCGTCATTAATCTGCTACAAAACTCTCACACTCCTGTATCTAAAGAGAGATTATGGCCTGAGTGATATATGTAGAAAATAAGATGATTTTATTTACCTGTAACAGTGAGTGTAACTCCAGGAAAACCCTGGAATTTTTCTTTGTCTTCATTTGTTATGACTCTGACGCAGTACATGTGTTCATCTGTTTTCTTCACGTCACTCAGTCTGAGGGAGAAGTGTTTCTGTTCATCTCCTAAATACTCCACTCTGCCTGAGTAACCTGGTTCATTACGCAGATCAGTCGACTTTTTACCGTGAGCTGGGTTTATTAACCAAAACCTGTTCTTCACTGTAAGACGTGTTGGGTGTGTGTAAGTGCCGTTCATGAACACTGTAGATCCTTTTAAAGCACAGAGATTTAGTTGGCTGTATTTCACACTCCATTCATTCCCAAGAGATCCTGAAACATGATACATGAAAGAGGTGAATAGAGGTGATTATCCTGAGCCCCATAAAACACTGAGTTAGCTTACAGCTTCACTTCTCTCCTCTGGAACTCCGGGTTAGAGAAATAAAACCAGTTCTTTACCACTGGAAGAAAACTGTGTGCAGGATTTGGACATAGCAGTGTGTTCTAAATTCAGAACTCGTAATGTGGAATTAACATTTAACAGCATCCACTACTATTCAGTCATCACTTACGTCTGTTTTTCTTTAAATCCAGTGTCATTGATAGACAAATTGTAACAAGAATATTTCACCTGGACTTCAGGTTTTGGGGGCAGGAGATGATGTTATTGTTTATTCCATTTTATATCTTACTAAGAGTTGAGTTAAGCACACACACACATCAGTATTCAGACTTCAGATTTAACTGCAGACTAAAACACCATTCACACGTTATGTGAGAGTTATGCACGGGGGCGGAGTTTTTCAAAAACAGAGGCGTGTCTTAGTTAAACATGATTCTGACCACGAACTTAATCCCATTTTTCTCACATAATATCAGCTCAAGGGAGGAGCAGTGTTATATTTATAATGTTACAGTTATAACAAGTATCAAAATATACTGGTGGTTATTTATTGTCTCTGGGGTGTGTAGTTGTGATGATGTTAATGTGAGACTCACCTGAGATCATGAACAGAAAGATCAGATAAAGTGGAGAAGCCATTTTGAGGGACATCAATGCTGGAAAGCTTCTATAGAAAAAAAAAAAAAAAAATATATATATATATATATATATATATATATATATATATATATATATATATATATATGAATTTTACTTATAATAATTCACAACTACAATCTGTTAATCCTCCTTTTCTTTAGAGAAATAATTAATAACAGACAATTATCACAGCATCCATCAGACGTCTTTCATTAGCTGAGGGATTATTTATTTTTATACCACAGTGCTGTTGAATTCTGGACTGTGATTGGTCAGAAGGTGTTGATTAATTCTCTATAACAGCAGCTCTGATAGTAGCGCAGCTGCAAATCACAGGTTTATTTTAATGTGCTTGTTCTGATACATTATCATTTCTATAGCAACAGATGATTCACAGGGACTTGTACAGTGAACGCTCCACATAAACAGATTAAACAAATGACTATAATAATTGATAATAAGAAATATTCTATAAGGAGACATTTTTTTAATGGAAGGAGTCTCCAGTGTCAGAGCTTTGTAACAGTAAGAGGTAAAGCTGTAACATTATGTTTTCTGACATCTTCAGGACAGAGGAGTTTATGCTTTACATTACACACAACATTAAATATAACAATAAACAGATAAAAAGTATGATGTGTCATTTGTTAAGAAAAAAGGTACTTATTGGCAAATTGTTGTGGTGTAAAAGGAATAAACATTGGGATTATTATTCTTTACATAATAATCATATTATATTCTCTGAATATGAGGACTGCTCTTTTTAACTGTTTATAGAGCTTTTTAATTAATCACAATAATCAAACATTCACAAGCCAAAAAAAAAAAACCTGTACATGAATTCACTGTTACCAAATCTACTCAGAGAAGCTCACACATGCTTAAAACATTGCTTACTTGTCATGCACTAATCTGCATAGTCATAGAATTGTCATTATTTGCATATCAGAATCTGAGAATTGAAGGAGAAATGTTTTGGAAAGATGTCTGAAGTAGAATAGTACACAAAAATCACATATATTTTACAAACCAGGATGCTTTAAAACAAAAAGATGCAGTGCTATCAGTTAAGATAAAGAATCGTCTAAAAAGAGAATAATTATGTAGATTTATTACTTGTGCATGAAGCTAAGCAAATATTTCAAGTGTAAGTAATGCATGCACTCGTGGGACAAACAGCAGTGATGATTGATTCGTGGAAAGAGCAGGTATATAGAAGATAAACTGAACATGAAACTCTAGCTGTATGAAACACGTTTGATAAATGAATAGAGCTAAATGTATTGGCCCCGATGGCCTTCCACACTACATCACCACAGTACCACCTACAGCCACAGCTACATAACCAGCCTTTCTCCTCTCTGCTCCTGGAGTACTCCTGCTCTACTAATGTCAGTGTTTTCCCTTTTCCCAACACACCTTATTCAACTCATCAGATAATTAACAAAGCAGACGTGAGTGTGTTAAAGCAGGAAAATGCTATATAAGATAACATTACTCCTGTAGCAGGACTCAGAAACATGACAATAGGTGTGGGCCACATGACCAAAATATCAAATCACACTTCATACCACACATGAAGACATTTTCAGGGTACACAATATGTATCACTATATATATATATATATATATATATATATATATATATATATATATATATATCGCTAAGGAACTGTCAGCAAAATTTAAAAAAAAAACCCCACAATGAAACTGCTACTACACTTACTACGGCCTGTCAGTCAGTCTGTTTGTTACCATGGCAACATGTAGCCTTGGCTTCTTTGAGAACTATTTCCATTGACTGAGCAAAAATAACCAACATATTTGGCCATATTGTGTCTGACATGTCAGTTACTTGATATTAATTTCTTATTAATAGAAATGTTACATTTGAAATCGTGCTGTTTATCTGTGGCATCGTGCTTACGGCCACATCACAGCCACGCCCATATTCAGTTTAACAGCATTCTTGTTCACTGTTACAAATATTTTAACATTGAGTTTGAAATTGTTATAAAAAATACACAAAAAGTCACAATTATCTCAGACACAATTCATCATGAAATCAGTATTATATCCATAATTCCCAGCACAGATAAGTGATCGGTAAAAGTTGCCAGAAGTCATGTAGCTCCCACTTTAACAACACAAACTACAACCGCATTGAAAAAAAAAAAACAACAGTGAACCTCTCTGTGGTCAGGAAATGTACATATACTGAAAAAATTTTAAACGTAAATGTTTTCTTACTGTGCCTTCTCGACCTTCATGTCCAGCAACCAAACTACGACTAAAGAAAAGCGTGAGAGAAAGAGTGTGTGGTTAAGAGGTGTTGCTGATGTGTGTGAAAACACGCCTTTTTGTTTCCTCTTTATTGCTGCTTCAGTCCCTACTTCAGAATTGGACAAAATATTCAGACAAAGAAATATAAGAGATACACATTTTTAATGAATCTAAAAGAAAATACTCTACATGCTCCCTAAATATATTTTTAAGAAACCCTAAGAGACTAGCACTGAAGCAGAGAGTTTTCGCCTCGAGTAGGATGAAGTCATTTTTGGGTAATGTGTTGGGTGCTTGTGCATTTTTTAATAAAACTGATGCATTTCAAAATTAATTACACCAGAATTTTTTTAATTATTATTAAATAAGCAAAACAAAACTTTACTAGAATTTTCACACCTGTTACTGCATCAGCAAGACTGTCTTTGCACCAGAGTAAAAACTGTGAATGCGTTGTGTACAGTACATTTTAACACATCAGTCCAATGTGTGAACAAATGAACCCATTGCCATGCCAACTGAGGAAGTGAAACAACACCCCAAATGACAAAACACACACTACACAATGTTTAAAACTGTCTGTTTTATTTTTAAAACGAGTACTTTATAGGGATTATGGGTATTTATCTAATTGTGTGGTATATTTTATCTTATTATGAGACTTTCTGTCCTCCCTAATGTGATACAACAAGCATTAGGTGTTTTTATCATCTATATCTAAATTACGAAGTAAGCCAATGCCCTTTATAAATAAACAGCTTAGCTCATTGCTTGAATGATCTAATGCTGATGCTAATCTTTGCTAATGCTAACTCTAGTTGGAATCTACTCTAGGGGCCTCCGTACATCCTGAGGCAGATCTCTGTGAACATGGGCAGGAATCGGGTCAGCTCAGGGAGTAAAAAAAAAAATCATTCAAATGTTGAACCCAGCTACTTAACCTTTAGACTCTGGACTAATGCAGCTTTAACAGGAAGTGTTGGTGTTGAATTGTCCTGCAGTGCAGTACCGCAGCTCTGCCACAAGGGGCAGTCACAAGGGGCAGTTACTTTTCTAAACACTAATCTCACATTTCAATCCTGTCTTCAATGCCTCCCTTCATCACTCGGAAGTGTGTATCACCTACATCACATGGGTGTGAGTGTGTAGAAGATTTTTAATATAATATTGTATATAATAGCAGAATACCGAAAGTAATACTGTAATACTGAATATTGCATCAGTATAAGTTTAGGATGTTGTGACAGGAAAAAGCTCTCAATTCCTGAGAAAACAGATTTTTATGTAATAGTGAATGAATGTATTATGAAATGAAAGTTTCTGTTTGTGTAAGCAGAACTCAGAATAAATGTTTGTAAAGCAGTTCCCCTTCAGGAACTCGAGCTGCGTCACGAAACGCTATGGGAACGCCCCCGCGTGACCGCGCTCTCAATCACGTATCTAATCCGTCCAATGGATGGGCGAGACGTCACGCGCAGGGTGACGTAGCGACCCGGAAGCATAATAGCCCGAGCGGCGAGCCCCACGTTAGCTTCCTGTTTTCAGCGAGTGCTCTATGTATATTGTTTGTCTTTGTTTTGTCTATTTTGTGTTTTATCGGCGGCATGCCAAAGGCCAAAGATAAAACTAAGGGCGAGAGCGGGCAGCGCTTCAGGCTGTGTGTTCCTCCCTGTCCGCGATATATTACGGGCGGGGATACACACAGTCTGCGCGCTGCCTGTTTGGGAGCGGAGCACGCTCAGTTGGCTCTCGAGGGAGCCGGCTGCACACATTGCGAGCGTTTACCGCTGCGCACTCTCCGCTCCTGCTGGGCTCTCTTTGAGGAGAGAGCCCTCACTAGCGTGCCTCGCGGTGCCGGCCCCGCTTCTGCCGAGGCAGAGCGGCGGTCGCGCTCGTGGGGCTTGCAGATGGACCTGGCGGAGGGAATGAAGACGGGCCCGTCCCTTTCTCCTTCCTCACCCTCCAGGTCCACTGTCCCCTCCCTGGGTTCGGAAGCACGCTCTGAGGTTTCTTCCCCCCGGGGAGCGGACTCTGCGCTCCACCTATCGTCCTCCGAGGAGGTCGATGTGGAGAGCGTCGACCCAGAGCCGCAGTCTCCTCAATACGGGGAGCTGCTCGAGGTGGTTACGCGGGCAGTCGCTAAGCTGAACATTGACTGGCCCACTGAGACACTGCCTGAGCCTCAGTGGTCTAAGCTGGATGAGCGCTTTTTGCGCAGTAGGCCGCCACCTCCGCCCCGGAGCCTGCCCTTTTTTCCAGACCTCCACACTGAGGTGTCGAGGTCCTGGAATAGGCCTTTTTCAGCCCGGTTGTTCAGCCCCACTCCCTCCTATTACGCTAATGTGGCGGGGCTGGACTACTCCGTTACAGGGCGATGCCCAGGGTTGAACAGACGCTAGCCAGCTATTGGTCCCCTGCTGCTGCATCGTCCCTGAAGGCTCCGGCGTTGCCTACCAAGCCGCTGCGGACCACCGCTGGTCACGAAGTGCGAAGTGCGTGGATGCTGCCTTGGCTCCTATGCGAGTACAGGGCATCCGCATACTGAATTACATCAACGACTGGTTGATTTTAGCTCATTCAGAGCAGATGGCGGCTCGGCATCGAGATGTCGTTCTCGCCCATATGAAGGAACTGGGGTTAAGACTAAACGCCGAGAAAAGCGTGCTTTCTCCAGCTCAGAGAACCGCTTATCTAGGCATCGTGTGGGATTCGACCACGATGCAGGCACGTTTGTCTCCTGCTCGGATCGGTCCTCACAGCGGTCGCGAGAGTGAAAGTAGGCCGGTCACTCACTGTAAAGCAGTTTCAGAGACTGCTGGGCCTATTGGTGATACCTTTTGGCCTGCTGCACGTTAGACCCCTACAGTGGTGGCTCAAGACCAGGGGGTTTTTCCGAAACAGAGGAAACCCGCTCCGCATGATCAAGGTCACGCGGCGATGCTGCGGTGCCTTAGCTGTGTGGAGAGAACCTGGGTTCTTGTCTCAGGGCTCGGTCCTGGGAGCTCCTGGTCACCGCGTAGTGCTAGCGACAGATGCGTCCCTCACCGGATGGGGAGCGGTCATGAGTGGCCGTCCTGCCCGTGGTCTGTGGAGCGGCCGCCATCTCACTTGGCACATCAACTGCCTGAAGATGCTGGCCGTGTTTCTGGCTCTGAAACACTTTCTCCCAGACCTAAGAGGCCGCCACGTGTTGGTGCGCACCGACAACACGACGGTGGTCTCTTACATCAACCG